>NW_008649018.1:557115-562942 GCF_000247585.1 Phytophthora nicotianae INRA-310 | reverse complement strand
CTGCAGCTGAATAACCCGGGGATGTTCTCTTCGGCTGCCTCCTGGCTACAAAGCATGACAGTGAAGTATCAGTAGAAGCTTCAAAGCCAGCGAGCTGTCCCAAAACTTACCAAGCTTTGAGTAATTGCTACCAGTAAACCTCGGTTGACTAAGTAAGAGCTCAACATCTCCAATACTATCCAGGATTTCACGAAGAAAGGCGTCCTTTTCCATGGGCTCCACCAAACCGATCGTCGTAAACTGGTGTGTCGGTCCAGAATTCACGACTTCTTCGTCGATTGTTGCCGATGTAGCACCATCCAGGCTTTCAACTGATTCAAAACCTTCTTTTCCTTCTTGGCGAATGGTCGAAGAAACGCTACCTCCCGTTAACACAGTTGATTCTATTCTTTGTACTGATTCAGTGGCATGGCTTCCGGCTCCGAGTGTCGAGGGCACTTCCATTGAAATTGCTGGACTGAGACTAGCAAAATCCTTCTGATCGTAGTTATTGTTCACAAATTCCACTGAGTTTGGCTGACCAGCCTGGTGATCGATCGCATTGGCATTCGGGGAAGGTAAGTCGATATCAAAAGGCTGATTGGTGTGTGCATCAAACACACATGGTTCGGTCGAGACTCGACGAGGAGATCCACCATCCCACGACTCGGTCAACTCGTCGAAAGTATCATGTGATCTTGTAGTAGATTTGGTAGGCGAGTTCATCGGAGAAAAGTGAAGCCTCACCTGGTTCCATACTGAAGGGAGCTCCTGGTTCCTAGATGCTCGAGCTCGTCGCTTATTATCCGCCAGCATTTTACGAAAACGAAACAATTTCTCAGCCTGATTCTTCTTCTGTTGTTGTCCCAAGAATCCTAAAATCGCGCTGACATCCTCATTCCGCTTCTTCAGTACCGATCCCTGGCCTTCCATCGCAAAAATTAGCATAACAAACTTGATGACGACCACAGTACCGTCACTACTCTCGCTTGTAGTTTTACCTCGATCAAGTTCACCCCAACGAAGGTGACAGGAGCAACGCACAAGAGTCTCGATAAATTCTGGAAAATTCAGCTCCTCAGTCTCAGGAGAAAAGCAGCACGAAAGACGAACGGCATTTTCAAGCTCGCGGCGATGAAATAGTTGAGGGAACACTCGAACCTGCTTCATGAGACTGATAAACGCGTTGCTACTCATTCGATAGTCTCGTGGTTTATCTGTCGTTGAAGAGCTTTGGACAGCTTGGCGTAGAAAAAACTGTCCAAGTACTCGCATGTATTTTTTGATAGTCGGAATCAACTTTTCCAGGGCGATATCCATGTCTGCGGGCATAGATTTCCAGATCCAAAATGACTTTACCGGGCCATATTTTGCTCTTTTTCGGTGTACAACATGCGGTCGCAAGTGATTCTGTGCTAACCAGTCCAATGCATTTAGTGGAGCAGTGTTATGTTGTCGAAGGCTGTGATTAACATACTTCCGGTATGCCGGGTGACTTTCGACTAACTGCTCAAGGAACAGTTCAAAATCTATTCTCTCGTCCTCCTTACCAATGAAATTCCCTTTGAAGTTGGTGTTGTATACTTTCAGCAGCTCGTCGATGTAAAAATCATTTTGAAAAAGTGCCAAATCTCGAGCCATTCGAAAGCATGCTCGGAATCTAGATGATTTCAAGTCGGCATTAGCGTTTGCATACGCTATAACGCTGTCAACATAGAAAGCCACCACTTCTTTCAACACCGATGCGTCCCAAACACTGTCATTGTTCAAATGTGTACTAGCGATGATTTCATTCTCAAAACGACTGGCTTCACCTTCGTTATTTAGCCGTAGAATATCTGCCAGTGGCCTTCCTTCGTTGCCACTGGAATTCACCACTTTGATCTGCTTTTTGTGCATTGCTTTCCGTGTCTTAGTCAATCGAGGCTTCTGGAGTGGATCGATGTTCATAGTCTCCGAAACTGGGGTCAAACTCAGCGATGGATCAAACATAGGTGAAGTAACATTGCTCCCGACCCAGACTCCAAACTCACATCTATTAGAACCACCATCCAGTGAATGAAAACCCCTTAGATCGTCTTCGCGTCTTGAAATAAAAGGCTCGTTTCGTGCAGCACTACATGTAGAAGGGTCTTCAATGGTCTTTATGTTTTGTTCTGATCGGAGGTGTGGAGCAAATCGAACCCGTGTTTTAGCGTTTTTTACATGGTCACTTTGAATTTTAGATGTCCCAGCCCTGGTGTCCGATACTTCATCATCGAAAAGAGGTAGCACATTTTCTGGTCCCCTTGCGATAATTGGATGCGCCTTCTTGCTCGGTACGGACGAAGCAGGGCGATGGAGACGTTCGGGGGACCGAGTGACAGGACGCATAATCTGATGTTCTAAGCTCATTTCATTGCTGGGGGCAGGTAAAACAGGAGCATCTTGTTGCTGTACAGTAACGCTTTTAGCCTTCGACCCAGCCTGACGAGGCTTGTACTTAGCAATAGTCGTGCTGCAAGTTGTTTCTTCTTTTTTAAATCCTCCATGAGTAAGTTTAGTGCGTTCGCAGTTTTTAGGATAGTCTTCACCAATTCGATCCACTCGACTGCGAGGTTCCGTATCAATTACAGGATGATCGACGAAGACAGTCTTCGCACGGGTTGTTCTACTTGTTCCATCGTAGAGCTCGTCTCGCTCGTTTCGCAATACCTCCCTGCTTCTTTCCTGGTAGAACCGTGAATAGCTCGCGTACTCAGTGGGATCCAGCATCCGACGCATTTTTCGCATTGATTCCGTCCGAGTGTTCGGCGTATCCTTTGCGATCACTTTTACTTTCTCTTTCCGTAACGACAATTTTTTGTTCTCCTCCTTTCTATTGCTTCGTTTCGCTTGGGTAGCGTAGATTTGTTGTTGAGGATGATAATACGAAAGCTTACCCATTGCTTGCTGTGCATCGACTAAGACCTTTTCTTGCTTCGAATTAACGGTACTCTTCCACCACGATAGAATCACCTTCGAAAGCAGGCAGCAGCGGAAATGTTCGTTGGCAAGATTGCTTTCCTTATTGTACCCAATATACCACCTCCGAAACCAGCTACTCAAATGAATTTGTGCTGCTTTCTTCACATTCAGCGTAGACTCTTCCAGTTCGCGAAGTAATTTATGCTTCCAAAATGATTGTTTTTCTTGAAGATTTCTCCGTCTTACAACAAGGCATTTCCACTCATCCATCGAACGTTTTTGTAGCCATCGAAGCCGTGATTCTCGAAAGCAGCGTAAGCGCATTCCCAATCTGTTGTTACTTTTTGATATCGCCAACGCAACTTGATGCCAGATTCGGAATATACAACAAGCAGAATGGAAATCTTTCCAGTGCGACCAACATCGCCGAGCTTGACTGAGTTGGATCTTTCTGCGCAAGACTTTTATATTTCGACTTTGTTTGCATGCATGTTCCCACCGACACCATGCACGCGACATAATCGACGAGGCTGGATATTTTCCATACATCTTTTGAAAGTGAATTAGCTTTCGCGTGAAAGCTTTCAGCTGTGCTGAGTATTTGAGCCAACATAACAAGCACGTCCTTAATAACTGGCGCACTCGACTGCGTCTTAATGTAGACACGTGCTGACACACGTCAAACTTTGTTTTCCATTTCAGGAAATACGATGTCTGCAGCTTCATTACACGCTGACGGGATATAGTTTCACCACACAGACGAACACGGCGGAGGTACGATGAACTAGATCGCCAACTTCGAATGACGCTAGTGCAGAGTTTCCTCTCATAGACCCTTTCTGCTAGTTCATCAATAATACCGACCTTTTTCCACTTCTCCACACGAGATTTCCAGTGACCAAAGAGAACTTCAATAACCCTCCTACGTCGGTGAAAAGCAAAAATACGCAAACGAGACTCCACTTGAACATGTTGATGCCACTCAAGCAGTACTTGACGCTTTCTACGCTCTTGAAAGTGACGCTCACAATGGTAACGCTGTCGCCTTACAGCAGCAAATAATATCCAACGATCCCATGCTCGCCGCCTCGGATTGAAGGTCGATTTCTGGTATCTTTTCTGTAGATGATATAGTTGTTGTAACATTCTATTCCGCGACTGTGTCAAGGAAAACCATGCTCTAAAATGTCGTTTCTTTAAACAAATCCGCATGTTTTGTCGGAGTTGATGCGCTCGTAGAGAGCTCTGAGTGTTTTGATACACAGCACCCCACAGAACATTTACTCCTCGCTGAAGTAAATGCAGTCGATAGTGCTCTTGAGCCTTGACAAGTCGTTGAGCGTGTTCTAATCGCATCTTGTAGTAGGTCTTCCATCCTTCAAAAGATCGCTTGCAGTAGAACTTCCCATGAAGAACTTCTGCTCGCTCTTCCTTAAGATGGTAAGTCTGTTGTATATGGTGGAACCGCTTCCACGCCTTGAAATACCGTACTTTAAGAACTGTACAAGAGTGTTTTACGGCCAATCTTGTGCGGTGAACTGTAAGCCAACAATCAAGCCAAACGCGCCGAAGTAGACGAGTCTGCCATATTTTCCGTATATGACTAATTTCAGCTCTCATTCGTCTTTTCTCCATCGCCCAGACATGAAGATAGTTAATGGTAGCAGCTAGACGACGATGACTTAATGCCCGATTAACGTGCTTGCAATGTGAATTGAACATTGTTTGGTCCTTGAATGCGCTGAAATATTCTTCACGAATACGTTTTTCACAATTTTTTCTCACTTGATCACCTATTTTAATAGCTCTTGTTGTTGCTTTCCACGCTGAAAAATGCTGCCAGAGCTCTCGAGATGTGATTTTTAGACGTAGTTGCTCGACGAGATTAACAGTACGAGCGACTTCACACCACAGCAGAAAATACCTCCTTCGCCTCACATCAAATTGCACTCTCCAGGAGAGCCTTTTGACACGATTGGACGAATAAGCAAACGCTCTCCATCGTTGTAGCAGCTCTCGCTTACGTGCAAGGTTTACCTCCAGCTGATACTGTTCACACGTTAAACGCTGTCGCTCTTGAATTGCACACAAGTTGCGCATAGCCTTCATGCATCGTAGCATCGCAAGAGAATCTTGACGAGCTCGGAAAGCGTGAATACGCAGCTCGGTCCACGCAGAATGCATTATTCGCTGATGAAGACACCTTGTTCGTTGAGTTAAGACACCATTAACATACTTTCTTCGGATGGTAAATTGGATCCATCGCCTCCAAACTCGCTTCTGAATTAGCCGTCCCATAAAGGAACTCCGCCCCATATTCAGTAGTCTTCGCACCGCACAGGATCGATGTTTCCATTGAGCCCAGCGCGAAATTGCTCGAGATACTTTCCACGAATCAATAATCTGCTTTTTCTCATGCTCATATCTCCGTTGTTTCAGAAAATAAGCCCATTTCGTCATGGTATTTTGCATTAAAAAAGTATCTGCAGTTGCAGCACGTCGAGCTTTCCTTCTCCGATGCCTGGTGAATATCTTCCACTGTCGAAACCACGTCCGAAGAGCGCGACGATTTTGCTTAACTGACTGTGAACTAGACGAGGATGCTGAAGAGTTCGACGAGCGCTGACTGATACGCATTCGAGGTTTGTACGACTGTCTTTGCCGTGAAAGTTTCAGTAAATGAGACGATATTTCACTACCGTTTCCTCCGTTAAACTTGTTGCCGGAGTGTTGGCTACTGTTCGAATCATCAACCGAAGACTGTGTCATTCTCGAATGTAGCGGAAATATTACGGAAGGAGGCGGTAGAGCTGCCAGGAAGGCGTCATGTCGTCCATCTCTATCGCTCTTGGAGCTTCGACTTGGCTCGTCATCATCCGAACTGCGCTCCAAAATCCCCAAT
>NW_008649018.1:551647-556280 GCF_000247585.1 Phytophthora nicotianae INRA-310 | reverse complement strand
CAATGGCTGGTTACTGGGCAGACTGTCAACTCAAACTCGCTGAACTTGATTTCGTCGATCTTTGACCGTGCCGGTCTGCACACTCGTGGACGAAACCAGGCGAGGCACTTACCGCTACCCGACCATTCTCGACGTATTGAGTTCACCTCGACACTTCCCAATTTGTTATCTTGAACACCAACCGAGCAAAACGCTACAACTCACATCCATAACTTCTAATACCACCACCATCACGATGGCCACTGGTAAAGTCCACGTTCAATCCTGCGGTCTCTTCTGGTAAGTTCACATATCAACTCGCTGTAAGCAAGCGTCAAGTACCTAAAAAAAAGTTTACAATTTCTTTGGGCTATAGGCTCCTGAGCAACGTCTACTTGGTACACGCCGCACTTGTCGATACCAAGTACCCCACCACCACCGATGCTGTCTTCAACCTCATTATCCGTCGCCCGCGCTTCGCTGGCGGGAATTTGTCAATTCCAATTGATTCCAATGTGAGGCTTGTCAAGTGTTCTCGCAAGGAAGCTCCTTACAACACCATTCGTCTCCGCTACGGCAAAACGCGCAAGTGTGTCGTCATCCGCGCGTCTGACTCTCTGGAGCGCGAGAAGTGGCTTGTCGGGATCATTCAAGCCATGGCAGCAGCCCAGAACCTCGGACTTTCCTCAACGATTCTAGATTCTTCGACCGAGACAGCGTTTGAGACTGCATCATGGCATCAATCCTCACCGATGAAGGAGCCATCCGCGCGAGTTCAACTAGAAGCGAGTCTTACCATGTCGAGCGTCGATACCATCAGCTCATCGGCCGATCGGCTAGACAACTTCATCCCTCTGCTTCAGCGTGTGTCGAACACCTCTAGTGTTGTCGCTGATATTGACGTGATCCAACACCGTTCAAGCGTCGATCAAGCTCGATCCAGCAGCATAATCTACGCCCAACGGCGACGCGTACGAGAACATGTAAGCGCTGCTGTGTAGTTCCTCATCAGCTTCGGTCAGTGGTGTTCTACAAGCTAGCTCCGTCAGAGACAGCCTATTAACCGTCGACAATTTCGGCGTGAGTCATGTCGCGTGACCAACTAATGCGTAGATTCGAGATAGGTTAATTATCTCAGTTCGACATACCTTCGTTCCATCTTAACAAAGTATTATAAGTTTCCTTTACCAACAAGTGACTCTGTTACCGATGTCTACATGCCGTAATTA
This sequence comes from Phytophthora nicotianae INRA-310, assembly GCF_000247585.1. Lineage (NCBI taxonomy): Eukaryota > Oomycota > Peronosporomycetes > Peronosporales > Peronosporaceae > Phytophthora > Phytophthora nicotianae. The sequence continues at coordinate 555,072 of NW_008649018.1, read as the reverse complement.
CCAGAGAAGATGGAGGGGATCGAGTGCACCATCGTGTCTTCGAGCAAGAATGGGATCACTTCAGCAGTCGCGACGCTGTATTTACGATGACCGATGACACGCATTGCGGCTGTGGCCAGTCCACTGTGCGTCACCACGCCGATATGCGTCGCCCTGTGGCCGTAGAAGACGCGGTTCAGGAAGATGCGCGCGCGGTCGTTGATGTGCAGCTCGGTCTCGCGATGATCAGGCGTCCACCACGGGTCTGCATCACTCCAGATGTCGCTGAAGTCGATGCTTGGATACTGTTCCGCCTTGGACGAGATAGTGCCGCGTAAGTCGCACGTACAGACGCCAATGGTCTCACGAGGCCACTCCATCGATCGTTTCGGGATCTCGGGGTGATTCTGGTAGGCGATCATTGCCGTGCGCAGTGTGCGCTCCAACGGGGATACCACGACCTCCTCCAGTCTCAGTCCTCTCTTAAGTTCCTCGTCGATCCTTTCCGACGCTTTGTCAACCTGTTGCATCCCCAGTTTCGTCAATTTGGCGTCTGTATACTTGGCCAGTTTACTGTAATATCTGTCCCAGGCTTCAGTGCCGTATGTGGCCTCCGCAACGTTATGGATACCCTCTCCATGACGTAAGAAGAGGAACAACTTGACTTCTACGCCTTGAGCGGTCCGTGCAGTAATGTAGGCGTCTACATCCGTCCACGTGACGTTGTCGAGAAGTCCGAGATGTTCCGGGTTTGACGGTGGAACATCCACGGACGGAGTGCCTTGCTTGAAGAAGCCCGGGACGTATCGAAGCGTGAACGGCACGTTGGACCCATCGGGCGGGGATAGCGCCCCCAACGGGGCGATGAATAGCGAGACTAGGACGAGAAATGACGTCTGGAAGCGCATGGTATCAGCCAGAGAAGCTCGTCGTCTTTAATGAGATCTTTAACTATGCATAATCATGTGCCACTCGTGACGTACCTGAACACGTGGCCAGTGGGACGTGGAATGTTGGTTCGCTAAATTGAGTTAGAGGTGGTCGTTGTACGGAGATTCCTGGCACCGAAAATGCAAGCGTCGCTGATACATGTATAGCCGGGTTATTTTTTTTAGGACTTCTTTGTATCAGCAACGACTGGAATTGCAGTTTTCGATCCTGTGTAAATGGAAATTGATGATGCTATCTATCTCTTAGCGAGATGGTTTTTAGTATCCGTAAAGGTGGATTGAAATTCAACGTCTGTGACTACAGAAGTGTTGGTTGCATTGGGGACTTTATCCAGCAGACGCGATGATCTGGCCGACCGAAATGAAGAGCTGCATGGCAGCTGGGATGTTTTGTCGAACCACTCGCCGAAGAGAACAAGCTATTGGAGCCGAGCAAATGACGGTGGGGTTTTGTGGAAGCGTCGAAGTGTGTTGCTTCGACACGGCAAACGGTGGCACACTGGTTGTTGGAATCTTAGGTATCGTGGTCATCCGCATCTTGGCAGGCGCTTTTACAGCGCTTTGGTTGGTTGCGTATGTGGACAGTGCTGCTGTGATTGCGGCTAGCCACTGCTGTAGTTCTTGTGGGCTTGAGGCCCGCAGGACAAGAGTCTTGCTGTTTGGACCGTGAGTTAGACGTATAATGTTGCGCTCGATGTCGCTGCTCAAGTTTTTCACAAACTTGACGGTTGAGTCAAGAGGAATCCTTAGAGCCCCCCCTGTGATCCGCGGACGCTGGATAACAAGGTTGTACATGTAGACCGCCTGGGTAGCGTGTTTAAGGCCAGCGATTTTTGTCTGCGGAGTGCAGATCAGAAACACGGTGCTCAAAAACCTGCTCGAACAATTCACCAGCAGAAAGTTAGCGAGATATCCTGACCGGAACTTACGAAGCGATGAAAGCTTACCAAACGAGGCCGTATGATTGAACGTAGAGTTTACCGCACGTCATTGTGGTGGTAGTTGAGTACTAGCTTGAGTGGGAAACTAGTCTGGTGCGTAGTTTGCTTGGTCGGTGTGAAGCAAAATATGGAGTGACGAAGCCAAAGCTGGTTAAATGAACCAGAATTGATACAGCGACGACGGTATCAGGTATCGATCTTACGGGAGCCGGGCCACCATGGATTTTATTCTTGTTACTGAACAAGACAGCTCTTGTGGTACGCAAAATGGATGGCTCTAAAATGAAGATTTTATGCTGGTGTGCACGTGCAAGCATTGAGACCACGAATATGTTGTGACAGGAATGCGGCATCACCACCAATGGGGTGCTAGATGTCCACAACTTGCGACTAATTCTTGACTCAAATTGGTGTAATGCTCATCGTTTTCAGTATTTCACTGAAATCAAGAGTCCATTTCGGTGGTGGGAACGAACGTGATACCGTCCAGACAATCCCTGAAGTTAAAGTGTCAGAAAGTTGGAACGAGGAAAAAAAATGGGTCGAGAACACGATGAAATGGTCAACATTGTTATGCTAGGATATGGCAAGCCTTTACGAAAAATCAATAGTGAGTGTGGTAGACCTCCGTGGTGTTTGGAGGTTGGGGGCAATTTCGGCTCTTCCTGATGGAGCTAGCTTACAGAACGCCACTGACCGAAGCTGATGAGGAACTACACAGCAGCGCTTACATGTTCTCGTACGCGTCGCCGTTGGGCGTAGATTATGCTGCTGGATCGAGCTTGATCGACGCTTGAACGGTGTTGGATCACGTCAATATCAGCGACAACACTAGAGGTGTTCGAAACATGCTGAAGCAGAGGGATGAAGTTGTCTAGCCGATCGGCCGATGAGCTGATGGTATCGACGCTCGACATGGTAAGACTCGCTTCTAGTTGAACTCGCGCGGATGGCTCCTTCATCGGTGAGGATTGATGCCATGATGCAGTCTCAAACGCTGTCTCGGTCGAAGAATCTAGAATCGTTGAGGAAAGTCCGAGGTTCTGGGCTGCTGCCATGGCTTGAATGATCCCGACAAGCCACTTCTCGCGCTCCAGAGAGTCAGACGCGCGGATGACGACACACTTGCGCGTTTTGCCGTAGCGGAGACGAATGGTGTTGTAAGGAGCTTCCTTGCGAGAACACTTGACAAGCCTCACATTGGAATCAATTGGAATTGACAAATTCCCGCCAGCGAAGCGCGGGCGACGGATAATGAGGTTGAAGACAGCATCGGTGGTGGTGGGGTACTTGGTATCGACAAGTGCGGCGTGTACCAAGTAGACGTTGCTCAGGAGCCTATAGCCCAAAGAAATTGTAAACTTTTTTTTAGGTACTTGACGCTTGCTTACAGCGAGTTGATATGTGAACTTACCAGAAGAGACCGCAGGATTGAACGTGGACTTTACCAGTGGCCATCGTGATGGTGGTGGTATTAGAAGTTATGGATGTGAGTTGTAGCGTTTTGCTCGGTTGGTGTTCAAGATAACAAATTGGGAAGTGTCGAGGTGAACTC
>NW_008649018.1:547539-551142 GCF_000247585.1 Phytophthora nicotianae INRA-310 | reverse complement strand
TCTAGTAGTAGCCCTGCATTTCCAGACTCCAACCTTCCCCCGTCTACTCAACCAACACCACGTCCTCGCTCAACCATGGCTCTCAGCAACAAGCAAGTCTGTGCTCTGCTCTTTTCGAAGGGTACTGACAGCACCTTTAGTTGCAACACGTGCGCTAAAGTCTACAAAAAGGGCAACGGCTACACCAACCTACTCAACCATCTGATACCCGGCAATGAAGGCACGACTGGCTGCCAACGCAGCCATCGTCAACTATCCAAACTTAGAATCTGGCCTCGTTAAGTTGCAGCGGGGAGAGGCGTTGACGGCTGCTGAAAAGGTGGCGTGCTCTCAATTTAGACTGCGTGATGCAGACAAAGCAGGAGATACTGTGGAAGAGCAACGTGACTCAATTGTGAAAGAGGCATTCAAGCGGTGCAAGGTGGCCAAGCGTGCGGCATACGAGGATGTTGCTTTCATCCCACCAACCTCCAACGAGTGCGAGCGCTTTTCTCGTCCGTGAAACTCGTCTACACAGACCTGAGGAAAAGGATGGAGCCGGAAAAGCTCGAAAAGGTAATGTGCTTGCTTTACAACAAGGAGCTTTGGGACGTCCAGGTAGTTGATGATGTGCGCCGCAGTAATGCTAATTAATGCAATAATTCATTTTTTGCTGCCGCAGCTAGAGGTTAATCCATGAATTGCATTATCGGGAACACTGATTTTTGACCCACTAGCTGTATCACCAATAACATTGCTATTGTGCTTCAATAATATTGCTACTGTTTTTCAATAATATTGTTATTTGTCTGAAAATAAGATTATTTTTGCTCTGCAGTAATACAGTTATTGCTTTACAATATGATTGATATACTTGTGATACGAAGTACTGTATCACAGGGCCCAAATCAATTTAATTGTACATACGGGTATACCGATATCGTATCGGTGGCTTAACCCCTTAGTTCCCGGCATCAAATCTTTTTTCTTATGTTGGAGGTCTTACATAAAAATGTATAGAAATTAGTATAAGTCATCCTTAAGTACGCGAGGGATAAAGGGTGAAGAAAAGGGCGCCTTGTGGAGAAATGCCACAATATCCAACATTACGAGGTGATATGTAGGCGAAATCAGTCTTTGGCATCTCTAATGTCGTCGAAATGAACATAAGGCAAGTCCTGTTTATTGATGAGCCTATTTCTGGGGTATTGCAAGCGTCCAGCAACAATGCAGTTGACACATTTAGCCAATAAAACGGTTTGTTTCAATTGATGGCATTCTGCATAACCAGCCACTCGATCACGCCAACCGCACTTCCACAGCGGCTGATCACAAACCAGCTCCTCATTTGCCTTCCTCTCCACTACCATCGCTTCCAACACTCTGCTGGTCTCCTGACTGCCGCTGGCGGCATCGGCGCTTCTTACCAGGCTTGGTTGGCGGCGCACGGTCCCGCATCTTGTGGTTCCGCACGAGCTCACGGGGAATGTCATTCCCGGTGTTCCATTCGAGATGCCAGACACGGAAGCACGTATCTCTGCCATCTCTGCCCACATTGTACAGGTATTTGCTGCAATAGAATATCGTGAGTACTTCTAACACGAAGCTGTTTCAAACGAAATGTACGTACCGTTTGTTTCCAGTAGAGCATTCCGGGCAGAAGTACTTTGTGAGCTTACGCGGTTCAACTTTGTAATAGTCACACCCCTTGCAGGACCGATGACGCTTCTTCACGTCTTGGAGGCACGTTTCTTTTGTCTTCGTGGTGCGGAGGCCTTCGTTTCCTTCGGCTCCGCCGTCATAGCGTCCGGTAACTCATAATTGCGTCTGAGCTTCCGTAGGTGTCGCTGGGGGTCTTGCCTGGGGGGGATGGGGTGCTTTCCCCGCCGTCTTCACCATCCGAGCTCTGCTTGTCGTCTCTCTTCGCCGTTTTCAAGAATGAGGGAGTTTGTGGCCACCAGTTCGTAGTGATCGCCCTCTGTCCCGATGCACTGATCCCGTGGCCCTAAGCCTGTGCATCCGGTTGGTTTATCCCCACAGTTTCGCCTTGTTTTCACTATGAGGTGTCTTCTCAATTTGCCCAATACAATTTTCAAGTTTAAATATAGCTTATGTTGGACCTTCAACATAAAATAGATGCTGCGAAAAAGGTTAGCTAGGGTTAATGCCCTTATGTAATACGGTCCAACATGCGGGGAACTAAGGAGTTAATTGTACGCACTGGTATCGTATGCACATTTTTTGGAATTGCCCCCGTTGTTGTGACACCTTGGAGAGGTTATTTTAAATTTTAAAGAATAATAACGGTTTGAAACGTACTTTACTACATGAATACTTCACACGCAGCTTTGACAAAGCAGATACTGCGGTTGCGAAGCAGGCGCAGGAGAAGCATAGTAACAACATGTCCCATTGGTAGGGACTCAACCTATAGGACGGCACTTTTCATTACCAAATTGACGGCAATCGTCAATTTGGTAATGAAGAGCGTCGTCCCAATAAAAATGAATTGTGCCAACACTTTTTGTGTGTTGTCTGTAAAGTAAATTGATACAATTATTGCAGTACCGACAATTTTCGTCCAAAAAAAATCACACTGCAAATCATCAATACTGGCTTCCAGCCATATTTTATTACTCAACGACAACGAACTTGTAGAACTTTCGATGAAAATGTCGCTTGCCATCCAAGCATATATTATTACGTCCCAAAATTGGACTATTTTGAGTTGTTCCGAATAACTCAAATAAACCTTGCTGTTGGACGGCATTCAGACGAAAAGAACCCATTAAAATTTTAATGGGTTGTTTTCGTCTGAATGCCATCCCGGCCAATCAGATCTTTCAAAATATTTTTTCCATTACCACGGCCATGGTTTAAATTCCAAAACGTTTTTCATTATATTTTAAAATGTATTTTCAAAAAGTAATAAATATTGCATTTGCTATTAAAAATAAAATTTAGTATTATTATCTAAACAACATTAAAATGAAATTAAAATGAACTAAAAATGATTGCTATTCCTGCAAAATGCAATATTATTGTGCAAATCTGTAAAAAAAAATACGATTTGGTAACTTAAACGAAAATCTCTCTGGACTATTTTTTCCTGGGACCCGCATCTTAGTTTCAGTATGCTTCAAATATAAAATCCCATACATCGACGCGGGACCCGCGTCGGTTTGTGATGCGTTCCTTATACGAGTCGACATCGGTACAAAACAAAGCGAAGTTTTTAGTGTTTATTTTTAAAAACAATACCCTCAACTAAATACTAAAGAAATGTTCTACTCCTGGACTTGTTTCTTGTCCGAGATCATGGGAGAACGCAAGTAGAGTCACGCGGTAGACTCATCAGCGCACTCCAGCCGGTACGACCGGCCGAGTGCTTATAGCCGTAGCAAAAGTAGAAGATAACGCTCGCTGCCAGTCACGCGACGCTCGTGTAGATGCCCGTGTAGCTGAGTTGAGCAGCCAAGTAGAAGTTTGCCAGCACTGCAACGGTAGGAAGGAACGACACAAGAGGAGCCGTGAAGTTGTCACCGTTCTGCAGCGCCTGTGGGCACTTGAATACATCGTTAAAGACGTACAAGGTTTAAGGTAGCACTTGTTGGTCGGCGTAGA
>NW_008649018.1:543371-546959 GCF_000247585.1 Phytophthora nicotianae INRA-310 | reverse complement strand
GCTTTTGATGCAACGGGTTCTAGTTTTACTCCCCGCTTTTTCACGTACTCGCGAATCTTGAGGTCACTGATATTGAGCTGCTTGGTTCTGCGATGCTTTCCAGCATGCTTCATTAGCTCGCGAGCGCTACTAGAGTCACAATATAGTGTTGTAGTCTCTCTCTTCAAGCCTAGCTCATCCACTAGTTGCTCCAGCCAAATTGCTTCATGAATACCAGTATTCGCTGCAATCAGCTCGGACTCTCAGCAAGAGTATCTTGTTTCCAACATTTCGCCGAGATAAGTTGTCCGTTACAAAGCACGGTAAAACCAGTTACGGATTTCATATCTCCTCCTTCCGAGGCGAAATTTGCATCAGTGTAGACCTCGATCTTCAATTTATCGAATTGGCGTGCCACTTTAAAATCAAATTGTAACCCCATGTCCTGCGTACCAATCAAGTACCGCAAAACACGTTTGCTGCTCGCCAGTGAGTCACAGTGTACTTGTCCAGAAATTTACGCAAAATTCGAACTGCTGTGCCCAATTTTGGGTGAGATCCACTTACTAAGTACTGTAGGCACCCAACAAGACTTCTGTACGGCAACCGCTTACTTTTCTCGTGTTCTTCAGGGCTAGCATTTGCCAACTTAACCCCATCCACTGTCATCGGAATGCGTACTAAGAACGTGGACTCCATGTTAAATTTTGCCATGATGTCTTGGACGTATTTCGTTTGCCTGAACGAAACGTGGGTCTCAGGATCGTAGTGGATCTGTAGTCCCAATTGCTAATTAACATCACCGAGACATTTCAGCTTAAAACGTTTCGTCAGCTCCGCATCTACGAAATCCACATCCTCTTCCTTACCAACTAGCAGGATATCATCCACATAGATTGGCAGAAGGACGTGTCTGCCCTCAATCCGAATCCAGTACAGACCTTCATCCTTATAACTCCGATGAAAGCCAAACTCAACCAGCACGATATGTAGCGTGTTGTTCCAATTACGTGGTGATTGCCGTAATCCATAGATGCTCTTCTTCAGTAGACACACCCAGTTTTCATATCCACGCTTCACAAAACCTTCAGGTTGTTCCATGAAAATGATGCGTTCAGTGGGGGCGTTTAGGAAGGCAGTCACAAAATCAAACTGCTTCGCTACTGCTTTAGTCAACCCATAGGAAGACGGGTCTTAGAGTCTCAAATCTCACAACCGGGGCAAACGTCTCATCAAAATCAATTCCCCAAATCTGGAAACAGCCCACTACAACCAATCGGGATTTGAATCGTAACATCCTTAACTCGTTCTCCTTCAACGTCCACACCCATTTGCTTCTGAGGATGTGGACATTCTTCGGTCTAGGCACTAGTATCCACGTTTCATTTTCTAGCTGAGCCAAGAACTCCTCCTTCGTGGCTTCAATCCATCTCACTCTGTGCGGTGAAGCCATCATTTCGGTCCAAGTTTTCGGAACTTCAATCTTTATCGAAGCAGTTGCCGAAGCTGAGGAGCTGAAGACAGTGGATACAAAATCTTCCAGTCGTGCCGATTTCTTACGGACACGATGGGATCGTCGTGGAGTTTTCGCTTCAACAGGTAAATGTCGTTTTCGTTGTGGCGGAGGTTTATCTTCCATACTCTCTTCTGATCCGGATGTTTGTGATAGATCAATCTCTTCCTGCATCCGATCATCGATACTTGCCTCATTGTTCCTCTCGTTGCCACGCAAACGCTCATTATCCTGTTCTTCATGCGTATCTTGTACTTCTACCACCGGCAGTGGAACCAGCGGGAGCTTCATACTGTCCACAGAAGGACCTCTTCTCATTCGATACACTTCATTAAGAAGTTTCTCCACATACCATCTATCAACCGTAGCTTCTTCGTAGAACTTCACATTTTCATGCCGATGTTCACTTAAAACACCCGTTGTTAAGTCCAGAAGCCGATAACCTTTCGTCTGCGTTGCATACCCGACCATCAAACTAGGTGCCCCTTTTACCGACAACTTGTCCTTACGATAGACTTTATCAACGAACTTAACAGCGAGACAACCAAAGGGTCGAAGGTGGCGAACACTCGGTTTCGATCCAAACATCTTTTCACCTTCTTTGCATTACCCTTAGTACTCGTCCTGTTAATCGTCTCAACTACATATCTAGCTGCTTCTCCCCACAACATTCCAGGAAGATCACAGCTAAATAGTACTGAGCGAACTTTATCCATCAGTGCTCCATGTGCTTTTTCAATCAGACACACTTCTTCGGGCGAATGAGGGTGAGAGAAGATTTGAATTGTCTCTCCTGCGCACATCTTAGCCACTGCTTGGTTCGTGAACTCAGTGTCTTGATCAGAATGGAACGTCTTCACGACAGCATGGTGTTTTGCTCGTACCATCTGTCGAAAACACTTCACATTGTTCACAGTTTCCTCCTTCGTTTTCTGCCCATACACCCATTGATATCTCGAGCCTTCGTCCAAGAGATGCAAGTACATCGTGTATCCCTCCATTGTACTCTCCTGAATGAAGCTCAAGTCCATCAGTACTTTTTCAAATGGATTTGTCGCTCTACTTGCCGTTGTGTGGCGAAAAGACATCCTTTCATCTTCGCCATATTACAATTGTAACACTGTCCTTTCTTACTCGGATCCTCCTTTGACAGCTCCAAGCCTCGCACCAACACGTTTGAAGCCATCTCTCGGATCACTTGCCAGTTTGCATGCGCCAGGCGGTAATGCCATAAACGCAGCGATCTTGCCGGCTGAGCATTTGTCTGCAACACAGCTAGCTGAGAATGTGGTACCTCCACCATTGTCTGATAGAGTCCACCAACCATGTCAAAATCCCAGGTAATATGTTTCACCCTGTTTGATAACGTAGTCACTTCGTGGTTCTCGCTTATCTGCGCGAAAAAGCCATTATCCTTGTAGAGGGCACGCTGCGACAACAGGTTGGTTGCTCTTTCCACAAACAGAGCCTCAACAGTTATCCATACTTTCATCTTCGTCGCCGCATCAACGATGGCAAACTTCCCCAAACCTTTCATCTGTGCCTTTTTCTCAAACCACCTCATCACCATGTCACAATCCGACGTCACAGACACAAATGTCTCTCGACATCCACAGATATTCACCCCCGATGCGTTATCCAACACAAACGGAATGCTAAAGCTATTGCCAGACGTCTTGTACGTATTAGGATTTGCAAAACACGGTAGTGGCTTGTCTTCCCCGACCTCAATCATGGTAACAGGCTTGGTCTTCTTCCCTCCAGACTTATTTGGTTTGTAGTATCCGGGGAAGTACCTTGCAGTTGGCTTTCTTTTCGCTGGCGTCGGCACTCATACGCATAATGTCCGAGTTTGCCACAATTATGGCAATCATTTTCCGAACGAGGACGTTTTGGCTGACCTCTGCCTCCTCCACGACCCCATTTCCGTTTATTAACGAACGACACGTTCTTTTCCTCGGACAGCGGTCCTGCAAGCTGTGCTCCACCATTTCCAGCCTGAAAACTTACTTTCTATCGTGCCTTAGCCTCTTTCACCACTTTTTTTTAGCCTGGTTCAGACGCTCTTCACGACTGGTGAGCTTGATTTTCACTTG
>NW_008649018.1:539878-542246 GCF_000247585.1 Phytophthora nicotianae INRA-310 | reverse complement strand
CCGATACGCCATCATAACAGCGTCGGTTCCGTAGCGTGTTTGATATTTCCTATCTCAATCTTCTAGTTTGTGCTACACTAATATTGTTTTTGTACTGCAATCACAATACAATAATATTGTCAACAATTTGTCTGCAAAATTATTGTCAATATTATTGTTACCTGCAATATGGCTACCCAAATTTCGTACTGTTTTTCTCCGCTTACATGCGACTCATCCATCCCCCCAAAAAACACCACTGTCCGTTTCTTCCCCATATCATCAAGCACCAAAATGTCTACATCACCTTCCGCAGTCTCCAAGCACCTTCGGTGCATGCCCGGGTTTTTCCTTATGGGGATCTCGGACGAACCTGTGGATGAGATGGGGGATCCTCCCATGCGTATGGGGCTGGTCGACGGCAAAGCCTGGCCGGACGTGTACAAATTTATGGACCAATTCGAGCTCAAGCATCCAGAACGCCGCATTAAGTTGGTGATCCTATTGCGTCACGGAGAAGCCACACACAATGCCACCAAGGCCCGCGTGGGCGACAAAGTATGGGAGGAGGAGTACGAAATGCGACCCGAGTTTATAGACGCCCCACTCACGCATCACGGCAAAGAGCAGGCAGATGCCGCCGCGTTGATGCTGGAAAAGCAGATCGCCAAGTGTGGCCTCAAGCTGCAGCGAGTCTTCGTGTCCCCATTGGATCGAACACTACAGACTTATGACCGGGTGTTCGCCCGGCTGCGTGACATCCCCGTGTCCGTCGTCGAGCTTGCGCGCGAGACGCTGGGCGTCGTTAACTGCGACCGTCGCAAGCTCATGACTCCAAAGCAGGCCGCGTATCCGCAATTGGACTTCAATCACGTGGCCAGTGAGAACGACACGTGGTGGCAACCTGATCACCGGGAAACCCGCGAGGAGATTGCCAATCGAGCCGCAGAGTTCCTGGACGAAGTGTTCTACAAAAAAAGTGAGAGGTGTGTGCTCGTCGTCTCGCACAGCGGCTTTAGTCGTGGATGCTTCGCAGCTGTGGGTCATCGCTACTACCGACCGAGGAATGCAGAATTCATCCCGTTGTTGATCACGGACGCCACTGAGGAGGAATTGCAGCTAGATGCATCGACCTCGATTTAGTTGTATGCATATTGTTTACTTTTTGTGTCGTACGTCAATACTGACGCTTGTGTACTAGATTGAACGAGCAGAAATTTTGCAACAATTGACTGATGGATGGCGTTACGCTGGTTGATCGCTTGTCGATCCATCTATCGTTTATGACGAATTACGTGGAAAACTGCAATGTAGTTCCCGCTTCTTATTCATTTTAACTTTCTCGGCTCGGACTGAAGCGCGAACACCAGCTCACGCCAATGCTTCTGGCCGTCTTCTGTGCGGTGCTTCTACATGTAGTGCAGACTTCGGTTTATGGACAGCAATCTACGTCATCGCGCTTGCGGTACCACCCTGGATACTTCATGCAAGGAGATCTTCGCCAGCCTATTCCAGCGTCGAATCCGCCTCACATGGGTCTTTTGGATGGGAAGACGTGGCATGACGTACAAGCTGAGGTGGATATGATACGCCGTGGAGGCACTAAAATGAAGCTTGTGATCTTCCTACGCCATGGAGAAGGCACACACAATGTCGCTATTGAGAAGTATGGTAGCGACGCGTGGAATACCTATTACCGTAAACTACCGGAGTATTTGGACGCTCCTCTGACCGCTACGGGTATCCAACAAGCGGAGAAGGCGTCGATAATGCTGAACACTGAGATTGAGAATGGTTTACATATCGAGCATGTGCTTGTTTCTCCCCTTGAACGTGCGTTGAGAACCTTTACCATCGCGTACCAAAACCATACATCCAGCATCAGTAGCACACCATTAGAACTGGCGCGAGAGATATTAGGCGTTGATACGTGTGACGAGCGCCGCAGTATTTCTGAAAAGAGACTGCAATACCCGCAGTTGGATTTCATTGGATTCGAGTCTGATGCAGATCTGTGGTGGACTCCTGATCATCGTGAGACCGACACGGAGATCGAGACTCGTGCAGCCAAGTTTTTGGATTTTATCTTCTACAACATATCGGCTCAAAGTGTGGGTGTTGTCTCCCACAGCGTGTTTGGAGCTGCGCTTCTGCGCGTGATAGGTCATCGCGAGTACAGCCTCGGAACGGCCGAGTTTCTACCGCTTCTCATCGAAGAAGTCTCAACTACTTAAACTGAGAGAAATCTGTCAACGTCATCGTGGATTCTTCGTCTCATGGCTCTACGCTGTGAGACCAAAAGCCTTAATGAAAATTGATAAGGTATCATTGATTTGTGAGAAGTGAGATTTTCAATCGATTCCTTCGAAACTCAAACACTTTGACGTAC
>NW_008649018.1:535795-537868 GCF_000247585.1 Phytophthora nicotianae INRA-310 | reverse complement strand
CTTACGCTTGGTCGCAGTGGCATGGAATATCCGTATCCTTGGTATCCAACCCAATTGCAGCAGCAAAATATGTCGACCGAGGCGATGCAAGAGCGTCTCGATGAGATTCTGGCGAGCGACGAGTGTGCTATCGAAGCTAACGAAACGTGCAAGGCTGTTCTACTGGAAACGTCCAAGATGATGCTGGCTAACTACACCAACGTGACTTCTGTCACAGATGGTGACGTCGCGAAGCTCGTGACTGAAATCGCCGCTGCTGTTGACGAGACTCGCGATCTGTACTTCGTTCTGATTGAATTGGGTCACATTATTAGTGCGCCTGCCTGGATTGGCTGGACGACCGTGGGTCACGTTGGAACGGATGTGAACTTGTATTGCAAGGGTCCGATGATCTTCGAACGCATGTGCAAGGGTGTGCACGAAAACGTTTACCTGAACAAGCTGATGACGACGTTCTTGGGTCTGGAACACCAGCAGGAGCTGGAGACGATGAAGCACCGCAACATTTCGGTGCTGGAGGACCCTCTTGCGTTTTGAGCTGGTCGAGGATCCCAATCAACAAAAGTAATGGTAGAGATCGTATCGAACTTTGATATCCAATCCGATTCTAATCGAAATACTTACAAGTTATAGTGCCGACTTGTGCCCACGCACCTGGGGATCTTGTTCCAGCTACAGAATTAATGTCAGTCTGTACTGCAGACTCTGCAGCTTCAATATGAAATGTCGACTAATTTAATGAAAAAGCGAACACTTCGGAATCTGATGCTGATGCTGAGGTGGACGCTCGTGCGAGCTAATTTCCCGCCCGGCTGCTCTGCAACGTAGCGCAGCATCTCTCAGCCTGAGACTCAGGGACTCACGCACACTGGATCGTCTAGCAATGGAAAGCCACTGCGCAGTGCACAATGTGCACTGCTGGTACGGTCCGAAAGTTCCCATCTATTTTTTGTAGTTACTATTTTTTGCTACGCTGTCTTCATGCAGTACAGACTAAGAGGATAGGCCTTCGTCACTACAACTCAGCGCCAAGGACTCAGCAAAAGTGCTGCTGCAACATTACGCTCCATGCTGCCTTCCCTCGTGCTGCCCATCTGCTAGGTCAGCATTGCTCAGCAAGCACTGCACAACGCATTCAGCCTGACATTCAGGACTCCAACGTCCCACAAGACCTCACGTCGAGAATCTTTGCGCTCGCAGTGTGATTCACATGTCAAGCACACTGATAGAGCAGCGAGATCGCAATGCATTTGGGTGGTCGGGGATTATCGCAACGGAGCCCGTGGCCTCTCTTTGCCACGGATAGGCGATTCAACAGAAGGGATTAAATTAATCCGAGCGCTTCAACCAAGATTCACTGCAACTCTCGACAGGAATCTACTCGGTCAAGATGAGCGGCGGTGCAACAGAAAAAAACATCATCGAACTTCCCTCTACGAGCGCACGAATGCTTCAATGACGAAGTGCTCCGTACCTGTATCATTCAGGGCTTTCCACGGAGACCCGGGGCAAGTATACGTAAAGTTTTCAGTGCCATCACTTCACCATTCTGCCTTTTGCTCGGTCCTGCACAGTCCCCAAACTCTCCGCAATGGCCAATCTCAGTCGCGTGCTGGCTCTGTGTGCCGCTGCTGTCACGCTCGCAAGTGCTGCTACCCACTACGAGTACAAGACGATCGATGTGGACTACAACTTCGATGAGAACGAAGACTCTCCACGCAGCGTCATCATGATGATCCCGGACGGCACGGGTCCTAACATCTTCACGCTCGCACGCACAGTGCTCGACCCTACTCTCGAGACTCGTCTACACATTGACCCTCACCTTATGGGAACGGTGCAAACACACTCGTCTACCAGCTATATCACGGACTCCGCGTCGTCTGCGACGGCCTACTCGACGGGTTACAAGACGTACGACTCGGCTATCGCTGTTGATACGTACGAACAGCCTTTGGGTACGGTCCTGGAGGCTGCCAAGGCTCGTGGCATGGTGACTGGTATGATCGTAACCTGCCGTGTAACCCACGCAACACCGGCATCATTTGCTGCGCACGTACTCGACCGGGACTC
>NW_008649018.1:531984-535175 GCF_000247585.1 Phytophthora nicotianae INRA-310 | reverse complement strand
GCTGCCAAGGCTCGTGGCATGGTGACTGGTATGATCGTAACCTGCCGTGTAACCCACGCAACACCGGCATCATTTGCTGCGCACGTACTCGACCGGGACTCGGAAGACGATATTGCTGCACAGTATGTTGCTAACAAGAAGCTGGACTTCTTGCTTGGTGGTGGCAAGAAATATTTCAATGACTCGATGTTCGAAGATCTGAAGGCGAATGGTTACACGGTGGCAAACAACTACCAGGACCTACTGGACTACCAGTCCGCCAACGCTGACACGGGTGCACTTCGTTTGTTTGGGCTCTTTAAGGACAGCCACATGTCGTACGAGGTTGACCGCCTGCGTGAACTTGCTGGAAATGACACTACGATACGTGAGCCCAGTCTCCCGGAGATGGTGGACATTGTGTTGGGTCTTCTACGCAAGAACGAACAGGCTAAAAAACATGGATACTTCGTGATGATCGAAGGCTCTCGTGTCGATCACGCCGGTCACTCGAACGATCCCGGTACTATGGCGAAGGAAGCGATTGCCTTTGACGAGACGGTTGCTGTAGTGTTGGACCACGTGGAACAGACTCCCAACACGGCAATGCTGTCAGCTGCTGACCACGGTACTGGTGGTCTTACGCTTGGTCGCAGTGGCATGGAATATCCGTATCCTTGGTATCCAACCCAATTGCAGCAGCAAAATATGTCGACCGAGGCGATGCAAGAGCGTCTCGATGAGATTCTGGCGAGCGACGAGTGTGCTATCGAAGCTAACGAAACGTGCAAGGCTGTTCTACTGGAAACGTCCAAGATGATGCTGGCTAACTACACCAACGTGACTTCTGTCACAGATGGTGACGTCGCGAAGCTCGTGACTGAAATCGCCGCTGCTGTTGACGAGACTCGCGATCTGTACTTCGTTCTGATTGAATTGGGTCACATTATTAGTGCGCCTGCCTGGATTGGCTGGACGACCGTGGGTCACGTTGGAACGGATGTGAACTTGTATTGCAAGGGTCCGATGATCTTCGAACGCATGTGCAAGGGTGTGCACGAAAACGTTTACCTGAACAAGCTGATGACGACGTTCTTGGGTCTGGAACACCAGCAGGAGCTGGAGACGATGAAGCACCGCAACATTTCGGTGCTGGAGAAACCGCTCAATTTTTGAGAAGCGTACGGCTGTGAGTGCTATACGTAATGAAGTCGTAGTGAATAAGCTTGCATGCTGCCAGCTGCAAAAAGTTGATTGAATTTATCGTACGGGAAATATAGAGCCTATGTTTTCGAAAAGGAGGGGGTGAAACAACTTACAAATCTCACGAGAGTTTAAATGAAATCGACGACCCCGCATAAAACATGTAGGTGCTGTAATAAAAAAAACAGGTACCATAAATAAAACGGAAATTATACAGTCCATGTTTTGATGCCCATGTATTATACATGTTTTAAACATGTTTGTCCATGGTTGTAATTTATGAATTTATTACCGCTTTAAAATTCAAATTTGTGAGCCACCAATTCTGCCACGCGTCGCGAAAGGATCGATCGCGCCTCCCTCGTTCCTGTCGCCGCGAAGTAGCTTCTGACAAATACTCCTCTCTGGTCAGTGGTCTCTCCCCCTTCCAGTCCCCCACCCACGTACGTACTCTGAACTGGTGAGTGAGCTGTCATCAAATGCTGGTCGTGAGCGCTCTCTAAACTAACAATCGCCATCCGTTCATTTAAACTAACAAACGCAATCCGTTCATTTTTGATTAAGAGTCGCTCTGTAATCACAACAAAAACCTTCAAAGCTGTGCCACTACTTGTTAACTTCTAGTGTACGTGTAGTCGGCTAATTACATTTGCCATGATATTAGCATGCGTCTGACCATGGTTACGCTATTGTTTTGACTTTATGTTGGATTTGTTATCTGTTCGTTTGGCGGATTAGTGCTGGATATGTTTCGGAAGAAGACAAGAGAAGTAGAAATGGAGGAGGAAAGTTCAAGTAACGACAGTGTCATGGAGAAGTCCAGTGATGTAGAAGGAGCTCAGAGTGTGGATGAAAGTCTTTCGGAAAGAGGGGCCGAGGTAGACCGTATTTCCTACGCTCAACTTACGGTTAATATTGACGAAAACAGTGGGAAGTCCGTGTCGCGTTTCTCCGATTCACAAAATGCAGCCGTTTCGTCAGACATGGAAGGTGACGTGATTCGGCGAGCTGTGGTGGGAATGAAAGCAGCGAAAATACGTCGGCCGTCTCTCGTGCTAGTCGAAAACGTACCTATGAAGACTGTGATGAAGAGCAAACAACACGACCATTTTTTTTGCCACAACTCAGTACGCCTACGGCTGATAAAGGCAACCGGATTCCCGCCTCGACATTCGACTTAGTGGCAGGAGCTGAAAAGGACATTATCTACATGCCACTGAATATCAATGGAACGCATTGGGTATGTCTCGTCGTGGACAAGATACAGAAGACTATTCACACTTACGATAGCTTCGACAAGAGAGCTACTCAAAATTTACTGGGCGAGCTGGCTGAAGAACTGAACAAAAAGTGTTTCCCGAAAAAAACATCGAGTTGTGGTGGTACACAGTCCAATACAAAAAGATGGCTACAACTGCGGATTGTTCGTCTGCCTTTACTTCTAGCGGCGTTTGTTCAAGGATGCTGGCAACGACTACACAGCTGCAGGGTTACAGCGTCGTCGTTGGGATGTTTTTCGCTCCGTGGTGGAATTCAGCGATTCTGCAAGCTCGAACAAGAAGGAAGACGTAAGTGGAAAGAGCCAATAACTTCATCAATTCATTCTTTCATTGCTTTACATGTTTTCGCCATGTTTTCAGCATGTTTTCATCACGTTTGTTACGCTGGACATATTCCTGATAATGAGTACAATTATGATAAACGAAAGTTTTTTTATGCACCGACGCTCAGCCATCTTCCTCAGTCTTCATTTTTCATGTTGTCCTGGTAACATGGCTTGGGCAAGTTTCCATTGCGGAAATATAAAATGGCCATGTTTTTCCATGTTGGTAAATTATTTTCTGAAACATAGAGAAACCATGGGCCATCATGGGCAATCTACATGTTTTCATTAACCTAACCCTTTTTGAAAACATGGACTGTATGGGTCGCCTAAATAAAAGACCCAGACCTCAAACACAACGCCGCATACAATACAAGGACAACCAAAGGAAAAGGTTCGGTATTAG
>NW_008649018.1:527598-529469 GCF_000247585.1 Phytophthora nicotianae INRA-310 | reverse complement strand
AAAAAGGTAGAGACGGGACACGACGAAATTACTCACACTTGGTCTTCGTACTTTATTTTCACGATAAAATACCGCAATATCTAGATTTTTTGTTTAAATTTGCGCGCTTCTTCACAGCCTTCCATTTCAAAATCCCCCTTCGAGCCAGCAGGCTTCCGCGCGCCACTCACAAGTAGTGCATTCCCTGAACGTGTCCGGCTCCTCCTCCTTCGTCCACGCAGCACAGCAAGCTCGATGAGCACAAACTGTCCTGTCAATCTTTCTGCAACGGTCTCTCTTTGTCTGACGAATGCTACATGGCGGATAAATGTTAGCACGCACAACAGAGTACACAATCATCGATTGAGGCGTGGCGTGTACGAAAACTACCCGGCGACTCGGCGTGTGACGGAACCTAGCGTGCGGGACTTCGTCGACGAGCTTGTCAAAGCGGGAGCCAAGCCCAAAAAATTCTTAAGTATCTACAAGATACGACAGGTACGGATGATGAGTTGCCATCCTCTGAGTTGCTGTCTGTGCTAAAGCAAGCGTCTCAACTGGTTACTGTACAGGAAAACGAGTAACATTGCGGGATATCCACAATTTGGTGCAGCAGTTGAAGGCAAAACGCCGCGGCGTCGGAACTGTTGAAGACAGACTGGAATCCGTGCTTCGGAAGTTTTGCTCTGTTCGTGGAAATTCTGCGACCATATTCGTTGATGAGACAAAGACAACGCAGACAATCACTAGGCAGACTCATCAAATGGGACGCTTCTTCGAAGCTTTTCCGGAAGTAGTGATGGTGGCCTCGACCAACGGGACCAATGCTGCCAAGTACAAGCTGTTTAGCTTCATGATCGATGATGCGTTCGGCCACGGAAGTACTGCAGTTTGTGGTGAATTAGTAACCTAACCAAACTGTTAGTGATCCGTTGGTGTAATTGGTGACTAGTTGGTGACTAGTTGGTGATCATACTAATTGATCGATTATTATGTGTTTTGACGGCTCTTGTTTTGTGCTTCTTCCTTGCTAGGGTCAATATGTTCAACATGCATTGGTCGAAAACGAAAGCCACGCGTGTATGAAGGATGCAATCACGGCTTTCAAGGAAAATAACCCTTCCTGGGATCGGATCCGCGCTTTCATGGTCGCCAAAGACTTCGGAGAAATCAGTGTTTTGCAACGGGAGAGTCCATTAGCGCGTGTATTGATTTGTCACTTTCATCTGAAGAAATATCTGCGTACGGAGATGTCGAAGGCTATCTACGGTGGTCTCCATGGCGTCGACGTGGATCGCGTTGAAGACTCGCTCGATATGACGGTGAAGGCTCGGAATAAAGAGGAGTATGATCGCGGCTTCAGGTACGTGTACTATGTATTGGACGGAATCGATGAACAGGGCGAGCTACCGGAGCCAAAACACCCCCTTCTTGATTATTTCGTTCGAAACTGGCACTCCTGCAAGGAAATGTGGTCTGTGTACGGGCGGGGCCATGTCGCCCACCTCGGGAATCACACCAACAACAGGTATGTACTTTCTTATGTGAATATGACTCTATTCGCCTAATCATATCACTCGTCAGCATGGTGTAGGCTTTAGTCAGCGTGGGGAGCGCTGAAAGATATTTTGAAGCCGGAAATGGAGCTTGATGAATGTGTGGAAACACTGCATTTTATGCAGTCGACGGCTGAATTGGAGTACGCATCTCGATTTAATGTTCTAGGCTCACGGAATTATCACGGCGCAGATGAGATGCTACTTCGATTGGCAGCATTGATGAGCCCGCATGCATTTGAGCTGGTCCGAAAGGAATACGAATCGTATAAGAATGGTTCTTTGTCCTACGAGGTGGTTGCAAATTTCTATCGTCCGTCTGAAGACGCACATAAC
>NW_008649018.1:506505-508083 GCF_000247585.1 Phytophthora nicotianae INRA-310 | reverse complement strand
GTGTGTGTGGCGTGATAACGTAGCAGGTTTGAAGCAACGCAAACTCGCTCGGAATCAGCGGGTGGTGATGGATTAAGAAAAATCCGGTCTCTCTGAAAGCTGCGCCTTGCAGGAATTTCCCTCCAAATAGCACTGGACGGACGTTGGACTGCCAAACAATCACGTCGCGAGTCTCTTCTTTGAAATATCGCTTGGCTTGCCGTGTATGAAAGACTACAGTCTTTGAATCGTCAGTATAAAGCTCTGTTCCACAGCTTTCCACGATGGTATCAAAAGTCGAGTGCACGATCTGAAGTTTCAAAACAATAAAACTTAGCCAACGATCAACCGATGGTGAACCAAATAACTTACATGGTTGAAGTGACATCGCGCAGAGGGACGGACACGCTTGGAGACGACGTCCCAAACTGCTCGCCCTGTTTGTTTGGTTGGAAATGGGAATACTTTGGTACCAAAAACGCGCGAAAAGACGTGTCCCGTGCCGTTTATCAGCATCTCCGGCACCGTGCACGACGAAGGAGCGGTCAGATCCACGCAGCACCGACTAAAAACTTTGTCAACTTGCTGGTAACTTGCGTCGGTGCTTGCAATTAGCTGATTCAAAGTAGCCTGGGTGAAGATTTCTGCGTCGTACGCTCGAAGGTATTCGATGGCTTTAGGATGCATCGAGCTTGACCTCTTCAAGGAAAAGAGAACGCAATATTAGCTGCAAATAGCTTCACCCTCTCACGTTGACACGTACCTTGTCTAGTGAGCACTGGTGCAGTAGAGCTTGCAGTTTGGAGATGATGTCGGCGTTCGATGCAACCAACCCTTTGAGCCGTCGGTTTTCTCTGGTCGCCTTCATGCGCTCTGAAATCTGTTGCTGGGCTGCCGCCCTCCACACAGTCCGAGCAATGTCAGCAAAAGGTGATTGCTTGGCATGGCTCGAATTGTTCTCATCCTGTATTACGACAGCTCGCCGCACTTGCTGCATCGCTGCTACTTGCGTTTCTAGATCTGCCGCCTCCGTCCTTAGTACGCGGAGTTCTTTACGTTGTTGTTCCCGGGCGTGGTTCGGATTATATGTTCCTTGTCTCTTTTTCTGCCGTGACCGGGTTGCTTGCGTTGTCTTGGATGAATCCAGGCTCGTGGCAAGTCGCGTCTGAGTTGTCTGAACGTTTAAAGTCATAGCTGGAACTGCATCGTCATTAAGAGGCAGTAAGGGCGTCTCCTCCTCGTAATCGAACCCAAGGAGCTCGTCGAGACTCGCAGCAGATGACGCAGAAGTAACAGAGTCTGTAAAACTGGGCACCCCCATTGACAGGTCTCCCGTAAACTCGTCGATAAACGAGAACGCCGCCTCGACCACTTCGCGATGTTCGTTCATTTTGTATTTGTTGAATGTTGGTACAGTGTACCGAAAACTTGGAATTAGAATTTATTAATACTACCTACTACTTCCTCCGTCCGAAAATATAAGGCAGTTTGTCCAAAAATTTCATTTCTAAGCTCAAATCATCGTATGAAGGTTCATTAATTGGCTAATAGTAAGGCGCTCCGCGTAATGATGCGATTGGTGGGTTTCACGAATAAATT
>NW_008649018.1:502763-505808 GCF_000247585.1 Phytophthora nicotianae INRA-310 | reverse complement strand
GAGGTGCCACACATTACTGTGAAGAACAAGAACTACATTATCAAGGTTATGTTTCTTTGTGCAGTGGCACGTCCGCGTTGGGATGCCACACGACATCGCATTTGGGATGGAAAAATCGGTCTGTGGCCGTTTGCTGTTTACGAACCCGCTGAGAGAGCTAGCAAGAACAGACCGGCTGGAACCTTAGAGATTAAAACTTATAGCGTCGACCGTGAGATCTACCGTCAAGCACTATGCCGGATGGTCATCTCGCGCATTAAAGAAGTATGGCCGTCTGGCAAGCGTGTGGTGCTACAGCACGACAATGCGAAACCGCACGTCGCGGCGGATGACCCCGAAGTGGTCGCCGCATGTAGCCTTGGGAACTGGAACATGAAGATCTGCCCACAACCTGCAAATTTACCAGACTTTAATGCCAACGACCTGGGGTTTTTCAATTCACTGCAGTCACTGCAGTACAAGAAGCGAGCAAAGACTATTGAAGACCTTGTAAACAACGTTGACAGCGCATTCAAGGAGCTCCACTATACCAAACTTGACAGCGTATTTCTAACGCTTCAGTCTGTGCTACAAGCATCGATGAGAGTTGACGGCTGCAACAAGTACAACATTCCACACCTTTCCAAGGACAAGCTGAGAGCAGACACTGGTCTTTTGCTGCCGTCGCTAGCTTGTACTGAGGAGGTGTACAACAGAGCAAAGTCGTTCTTAAGTTCGGTTCAGTTGAAATAAGTAATGGATACACGCACTTAATTCTTATATTTCCGGACAACAGAATTACAGGGACTGCCTTATATTTTCGGACGGAGGGAGTAGTAATTAGTAACTGTGCAGTCTTGAGAAATGAGGGCGTTCTTCCAAATATCGCAAGAGCTATAGCATCAGAGTCTGAATGTCTGCTTCGTAGTGAATGCAGCCGACACGGCGGTTTTCGTGATTCCATTCAAAACGCACTTAGCCTTGAATTGTACTGCTGGTCGAGAATCTTGGAAGCGAACGTCCTTCCAGGTTCTGTGTTCGTCAAATGAGGAAATGCGTAATGCAGGGTGTTTTTTGTAGTGATCATGACCTTGTCGTTGGTGGTAACAATGGCGTTGTTGAAATGCTGCTCGAGACGGACAAGCTTGATATCGTTGTCCTCGTGATAAAGCGAAATCAGTCTCCAGTCTTCCAGAAACGACTCCACGCCACGTTCTGTTTTTTTTTGTACGTCGGATTCCATTGTTGCGTACAGAACATTTTGTTGAGCTGGCGGTGCACTTGGTTGCAGTATCCTCGTATCATACGGTTGTTCCTAGAGGCGAAAGTACACGGCTGCCACATTCCACATTGCCGAGGTTGCCGAAATAGTCAGCTGCGCATATGGTGTTGCACTCCGAGTTCTTCAGCAACCTCTCGCCACTCCTTGACGCTGGTCTCGAGGTCTACTACGATATTGAGCTTGTTCAAAAAGTATCGCTCCTGGTGCATCCGAGTACGCTGACAGCGGAGTTCCTCGTTGATAGCTTCACGGACCTTCTCGTCCTGCTCGAGTTATAAAGGCGGATTGGATGTTTTTGTAGTGTCTGGCGACGCCGACTCCGTCAGCTTGGCGACAGACCAATTGTGTGAAGTGCTATGAGGGACGTTGCAGTGTCAGCAGATGTGTAGCGGAGTTGCCGCCGGTGACAATCTCGATGTTACCAAGAAGATCACGGCAGAACGCTCCGGCAGGACCGCGCTGATGACAGCAGGAACGTGGAAGCCGCTCAGCCTGCCAACAACAACTCACGCGGCTAACGTCACCAGAGGTCTTCGTCAGGTAATTGGATATTTGCACCTCTACTCTACGCGTGCTAGGGACAGCTAGTGGCGGGTTAGTTTTTGTCTTTGATCTTAATTCATCTCAGTTCGCAATTTGCATTTTTCTGAACAAACAACACTACAATATCTGCCCTTGCTCTGGTCGGGCTGGTGATAAAGGACGGACATGAAACCAGCCCCTGCTGCAGTCTAGCATTGTCATGCTCGGTCTCGCAGTTGACACTGCGTTCGATGTTGGTCGCGAGAGATTTGAGTCACAGTGAGTGAATGTAAAACTCGTGGTTGACATTGTATACCCGACTTCTGCATAAGCTGACTTGGTGGGTTGCCCGTCGTTGTGTGTGCGTATGAAGCTCAACGACAGTCGGTATGGATGATGGGCTGTCTTAATACTGGTTTCCATTCCGCTCGGTTTTTGGTTTGCAGGTACAGACAAGAAAAGGGGATATTGCTACAACGAAGTACAATCCCACAGGCTCAATAGGGGAGCCAGTAAATTTGGCTCAGGGTAATCGAAGCGCTTGGACTCCAATTTGGCGTACAGGTCTACATCTGGAATGAGATATTGCACGCTTCATGTCGCCAAATGCATGACTGATAGGGAACACGTTTCAGGATGACCAACGTCTACTTGCAATGCAGGCTTCAGCAATTCGTTGCCGAATCGAGCGTACATATCGACTTTCATTGTTAAGTCTCTCTATTATTATTAAACTTAATTATGGCCAAGTGCATTCTGGTGTCTTCCAAAACCCATATAAAAAGGTTTTATCAGTTTAGTCGGTAATTTATTTTAAATTACAAACAGTTTCAAACCGGTTGCTTGGAACACGACCTTCGGGAATAGTGAAGTTCAGTCATGCGTTTAATCACGTTGCTACTTCAAAGTCGGTTTAGAATTATTCACTCCTTGGTACATGTGTTCTCTGGATTTTATATCCAGAGTATTTACAGAGGTTCAATTCTGTCTAGCAAAAAATCTTTACACTTACTATGATATACAAATCATCAGTTCTCTGGATATTTATATCCAGAGTCTTAGTGGCTTCGGAAACCCTCGGATATCCTGTATCATATTATATTTGGTTACTTTTGTAATAACTCAATACTTTGAATTGACAAAAGAAGAGCTAAAGCGACGAAATACTTTATAACCTTTTAAGATCCGATCCAAAAACTGGTGAATGTTGACCCAGTCGGACAAGAACGACATTCCCGCAACCTCATCGATTGTGTTCTCCA
>NW_008649018.1:479423-502405 GCF_000247585.1 Phytophthora nicotianae INRA-310 | reverse complement strand
CTACTCAAAATTTCGTCGAAGGCGCCACTCTGGTCTCTCATTCCCTTCGTACTGCAATGCACATAGAGCGGAGATAATAAGTATATTATAGTTTTCCTGCTTGTTGGGGGCATTTCGCTTTAAACGGATGCCGGTATTAAGGATATAAGCTTCTGCCTCATCTCATCTATTACTTTTTCGCATAGCCAACAAGCACCTAGCTAGACTCCTCTAGTAGACTTTAAAAAAAATTTAAAAAAAGTTTTTAGAAAGCACATTTTTAATGTTGCTTTTTTATCATTTTTTTATTTTAATGCAAAAAATATCCAGAGCTTCCCGGGCAACGCACGGCATTAGTTCTCAAACGAAGCTAAAATGCAATCGAAAGAAAAACAGATACACAGCGAAGCCAACGGCAGTTCATCCACCTGATATGGAGAAACTCACCAGGCCAATAGGCGTATTTGTCCCGAGTCCGGGTGGCTGGCCGACCGGCCAGGAGGTGATGGCCGGGTCCTGGGCTCGAGTCCGGTATTTGACCCAGGCTTGGGTGAATCCTTTTGTGATATGGATACACCTGGTGTGGCGTACATGGTGTGAGAACAAGTTGAAGACTGGAGCCGCGTTGATGACCTGAGGTCGGCGAGGGCGACGACGTGCGAGGTTGCAGGCGTGGAGAGCAGTCGCCAAGGAAGGGTGACGTGAGAGACTGAGCTGCACCTCGAAAGTGAAGGAAGGACGAAAGACATGTCCAAGGAGCCAGGTGAGTGCTCAGGATGGAGAGTGATGCATATTGGTGCGAACGCGGCAGGTGGCCGACGTTCGAGTTTTTCATTCAATCGTAAATCTTCCCGGTAGCGTACAGATCCTAGGACAACGCTAACACAAGTAAGAAGAGTGTTTTTACAGTTATTCTTGCTTGTTGTTTTCTAGATTGCTCTGGCTACGCTGGTCCCATGATTGAGCCTTCCTATCAACGACCGCGGCTACCTTTAACGACCCCCTATTGTTATCAGGGAGAGTGCGCGACTTATTTTTATTTATTTATTATAACTGATTTTTGAAACATCGTTGTAAATAGAAAGACCATAGGCGAAATCACGATGCGAACCAGTCTAGGATTCTAAAGTTCAACGTGTAGGCAAACATCACTAGTTTTATTTTATTTCAAAAAAAGTGTTAGTGTTTCACGACCAACAGTTAGCAAGTAGTGTGTATTTTACTGGTAGTGCTTCGGTACGAAGTAACGTACAGCCCAACTGGGATTAATTCATGTCCGTGAGTTGTGTTTTACACCCAGTTTCTTGCAATACATATACCAAGTAAATTCATTTATATTCCTACGGAATTGAATCAAAATTAGTGGGGTATTCATTTGGTGGTGTGAATTGGCCCAGTATCGAATTGAGTTGAAGAAGGTATTGATTTCTGAAGTTCATCTAGCCGATGAGTTTGCGCTGTTCCTGGTTTACGGTTTTGGTTTGTTGTTGATGTTCGTGGTAGGTGGGCTTAAGACCACTATTAATAAACTATCTAGAGCTTGATGAGGCAACGCTAGATTGAGTTTCAGTACATGCGCAAGGCGTTGGTGCACTGAAGCTCCAGGTAGAAAGCAATGGGTGTTGAACTTCGCACTTGAAGGAAGAATTGGAAAGTAAGCGTATTAGTGCGGGCTTAGCCATGGAATTGTCTAGGTGTGCTATGGAAACGTTACTTCTGCATTTCTCTGTAGCCGAACAGCGCAGATTTGTAACCTGTCAGACTGACATTGTCAGCTTCCAACACTCCTCCCCAGAGCTTCGATGGACAGCCTGGCAGCAGCCGTCGTTAACCCAATGGCCTCCCTCATGTCTTTAGCTCGTGTCGCTGCCAATGGCTTTGTGAGCAAATCGGCCAGCATCGAATCGCTTTCCGCGTATTGTGGCTTCAATTCTCCTTTTTGCACCGAGTCTTGTATAAACTTCAACTTCACGTCCATGTGCTTGGTCGTTGCCGAGCTCGCTTCACTCGTCACTTGAGCTATCGCCGCTTGGTTATCCATGTGCATCACCATCGGCAGATCCATCTTAAGTCCAATCTCGCCCACAAGCTCCTTCACACCAAGCAGCTCCTGAGCTTCATCCGTTCCAGCCACATACTCGGCTTCAGTGGTCGACAATGCCACAAAAGTCTGCTTCTCGCATTCCCACGAAATGGTCATCCCATTGACCTGCACGATTGCCGCACTAACCGACTTCTGATCAGTGACATCACCAACAAAGTCAGCATCCGTGTAGGATTGCGCTCGTAACGGTCACTGTGGTCCGCCATCGTCTTTCATGCGCAACTTGGCTTTCCGAGTTCCGTTCAAGTACCTCAGGACGCGCTTTGCCATCTTTCAATCGGTCATCGTTGGGTTACGCAGTGAACGGCGAACATGATATCAGGTCGCGTGCCGCGCGATCCAGAGCAAACTTCCAATGACAGACTGGAAATTAGCTACAGTCGGTAACGTCGGTAGCGTTTCTCCCGGCACCAGTGTTCGGAAAAAATTAATTTGATTTTTTTATGTATTGTGATTGTGCTTTCCAATTCCCTCGAGGTGATGGGCCCCCTTAATTTCGAAAATGGGATCAGCCGCAGTTTGCCGTAGGAAGCGGTCCAGTGAAGGCACTAGAAGAACCCAAGACACTGTTGACGTAGCACACGAGGTCCACAACGAGCTCCAGACCTCAACCACGAGCAGCCCACGCTAAAAGAGCTGTCGTTCACTATCTACGCAGTCATTCTTCAATTCGCGAGCTCGACACCAAGTGCCCCCAAGCCGAAGACCCCGATCGACTGCTTCAAGCCCAATTTGTCGCCCTTCTTGTCCTCTCTGCGCAAGCTTTTGCTGCCACCGGGATCTACACTCGACCACAATGAACGCGACATCAAAGTGGACGGCACCTCCGACGAACAAGCAGCTGACATCTACCATCTTCTCGCCTGCACCTGACGACCGATTGCGCTGTCGAATCTGCGCCAAACACCGTAGCCAAGCCAACGGCAAAGGGTACACCAACTTGGTCGACCACCTACGTCGTGCCCATTCTCAAGTGACCGTCGAAACGGCGTACAAACATATTCTGCAGTATGGTACGGCTTCGCTTGTTTTGGACATCAGTCCACACGCAAAGGGTATCCACGACTGGATCGAGTAGATCGTCATGGAGAATCGACCATTAAGTTTTTGCGAAAGCGAGCTGATTCGAAAAAACACAAACTTACCGAGGACCAATGTCAAAGCAATGAAAGAGTATATTCGGCTCCTTGTCGATGTGGTTCGCGCGGAGCTGAAAGATAAGCTAGTCGATCAAAGACTGGGCCTTGTCTTCGACGGCTGGTCTGAAAATGGATACCATTTTCTCGGCACTTTCGCAATTACGGCCCCAGATGATCCATCACTCGGTTCCTCGCGCGAGATGTATCTACTTTCGTTAAAGCCGCGCAAAACCCGCCATTTCGGGTCCAATGCTATTATCGACTTGTTCGATGAAATATTGGACGACTACGAGATTGACTTTTCCCAACTTTGTTTCTTTGTGGGGGACAATGCGAGTGTAAATGTATCGGTCGGCAAGAAGCTCAAAATCCCTCTTGTAGGGTGCGCCAGTCATCGTCTCCAACTGGCAGCTGAACGACATCTGGAGCCGTACGCAGTCCTCCTGGAAAAGGTTGCCGCTGTTGTGAAGTGTCTGCGTACGGGAAAACAGCGGGTTGTACTGCGTGACGACGATTTGTTGACGCCACTGCTTCGAAACGAGACTCGTTGGTCAAGTACTTTTGCAATGATCAAGCGATACTTGGAGCTCGCTCCGTACTTAGACGACACGGACCCAGATTTGGCGCCGCTCTTGCTAACGGCGGCGGACAAAAACCGCCTCAGATCGCTGCTGGAAGAGCTTAAAAAGTTTGAGTCAGTGAGCAAAAAGCTGCAAGAAGAGAATGGACTTACCCTTAACCATGTCCGGGTGCTGTTTGACAAACTTCGTGAGTCATTCCCCGACTCTGGCCAGCGTTATCTCACGCCAGATGCGCGCGTCGTAGCGTTCCCACACTTTGAAAGTGGTGTAGTCAAGGTTTTGAGCGGCAACGAGAAAGAACTGGAGCCGGCAGAGCGCACAGCACTGAAGCGGCTTCTGCGAGATGAGGGGTCTCTAGATGACGAGTCAAGCGACGAAGAAGAGCTTTCGTTTGCTGACGCTGAGCTAGCCGACATTGCTGTCACAATGGCAGACTCTCAGTATATGAGCATGGACTGGATACCGCCCACATCAAACGTCGTTGAGCGTTTGTTTTCTCATGCAGGGCTGGTGTACTCTGATCGACGTCAGTCAATGCATCCAGAGACATTAGAGCAGCTTTTGTTCTTGCAAAAGAACCGGTCGCTTTGGAATGAAGCAACTGTTGCAGGTATTCTTCATCAACCCCGAACACCGAAGAAGGGGCTGGGCGAATCAATGTCTCCAGACATGTAAAACAGCTCTAAATGCAGTCGAAGACGGCGACAAGAAGAGGAGTGATGTGAGCTAGACGTAGTCTGAGTGTGCAGCTCAGGGAACTAGGACTCAGTGGATATATTTGTAAAAAAAAAACATTCGTGTTGCGTTATCTCCGTTGTTATGGTACATGGTCAAATTGCAATTGTTTATGACAAAATCCGGTTTCCATTGAAAAAAATTATATTGCGCGGAGCACTGCCCGGCACAGTGGGTAGTAGTTCAGCTAGGTTATCTTCTCCAGGCTGCTCTCCTCCGATGGGTGCACGTACTGCATGAGCATTTTGAAGGCCAAACTTGTACAGTACTTCTACGATAGTCCCGTCTTGATCGAAGTGGTATCCCAGATCATCCTCACACGCAATTCGCATGCCTAGGAATTTGTTCGCAGGGCCAAGGTCTTTCAACTCTAGTGTCTTCATGTCCGCAAAGAAGCGCGAAACTCTTCTCTCGCTAGTCCCCGTGACTAAGAGGTCGTCTACGTAGGTTTCAACAACAGTGACCCCACCCTTGTCGGCCAGGAAGTAAATGCACGAGTCGGTAATACACTGTTTGTAGCCCATGTTGACTAGTGTGCAATGTAGATGTTTGTGCCAGAGCCGTCCAAACCGTACAGGCTGCGGTCGAGCGGCAGTCCAACCTCATCCGTACTTTACGCGCCCAACTCAGTTAGTTGTTCCTTCGTCACAATGAGCCCTTCCGGAACATACAGAATAATCACCACTTCCTCCTCCGTGGGAGCCTTCACGGAGGCATTGGGTACGTCTCCATGGCGGGCCTTCACTCCCCAAATGTGTGCGAGTACGAAGATTAGCTTCGCATTGACCATAGCAAGCAGTGCAGAGAAGACCAGGAAGAAGTTTACTCCCCAGACCTGATCATTTCCACAGACTACCAACCGAGCTTTGTAGCGCTCGAGCTTGCCTTCTCCAGTAAGTTTCTTCATGTATGCCCGCTTAGTATGTAGTCGCTGAGTATTGCGGTCACACCTCACCAATCGCCACGTGTTGTTCGCTCCAGTGCAGCAATTTCCTCTTGTTCAGCTACAGCCCACTGCACACTCTCGGAGGGCTTCCGTGCCTGACGATATTTCTTCGGCTCCGGAGCCGCCGTGGGGGACTTCTCCGACACAGCATCGTCCATCACTGCACTTGCCATCGCGCGCGGCTTGTCACCCGATAGTGTTGTGCTTGCCTCAGCTTCTTTATCTGCTTCGGCTTGACGGCGGGACTTGTGTCGCTGATGCTGTGGGCGGCGGGGCAGTTCGCGACTCTCTGTTTGATCGCGACTCTCCGGCATGCACGACGGATCTGTATACCCTGTGGCATTCGTTGGCGGAGGAGACTCGGTTGCCTGCAGCAACTGCATGTTCTTTACGTGACGAGTCACGATCACTTTGTGCTGGGATGGGAGGTAGATTCTGTGGCCTTTAGTCGACTCATCCTTTCCTAATATGCGCGCTTCACAAGACCGCTTCTGTATTGCACGCTTGCCAGGATCACGAAACACCATGCACTTACTGCCAAATGCAACTATGTCATTCACCAGCGGTGCACGACCGGTCAGTACCTCAATCGGAGACCTTCACCACTCATTTGCTCTTGTCGGACTACGGTTGAGTATGTACACAGCGTATTCTGCGGCGTCCCCCCAGAAACTCGCGGGCATCTCTGCTCCAAAGATCATACATCGGGCCATGTTGAGCACCGTGCGGTGCATGCGCTCTGCCTTACCATTGGCGGCTTGGTTGCCAGCTTCAGCGATCTGATGAGCAACACCATTTTTTTCCTTGCAAAAGAGATCGACAACACGATATTCTCCTCCGCCGTCTGTGCGTAATATGTGGATCCGACAGCTAAAACGCTTCTCAAACTCAACGAGAAAATCCTTGAACTTCCCCGCAGCTTGATCTTCTGTCTTCGCCAGAAAGATTTTGCAGTAATTGGAGTAATGGTCGACAAAGTTAGCCATGTAGCGATTCCCTAGGCGGTCGAGAGGCGTCATTGGACCTTTGAGGTCGCTACAGATGACGCCACCCAATTTCTCTATCAGTGCGTGGTCACCAGTGTCCTTCGTTGGCTGGCGTGCTCTAGTCTGTTTCCCTTCAGCACATGTTGAACATAGTTCACGAGTCCGATCCGCGATCTTTATGCCAGAACGCGGGTCCCTCCCAATGCGTTCCACCGTGTCAAGTGCTAGATGCCCCAGACGCACATGAAACCCCATAAGCGTGTCCTCCATCACTGGCTGCGCTATTACTGTATCATCCAAGACGGACATGACCATTTCTTCCAAGCGTCGAGTGCCAATCACTGGCGTCTCGACTTGCGCCACTAATACTCCATTACGTAATTTCACGTAAAACACAACGCTTTTGCCCTTAGTCAACGCCAACGTTCCATGGGTGCTGGGTCAACATACAGCCTTTCTCGACCAACTTCCCGAATGAAATAAGAGGCGCACAGTATGCATCTGTCAGCACGATCTCAGTGCATACACTGTCCACCATTGCTGTCAGTGTCAGTGTTCCCTTCTTGGATACACTCATTGGGTATCCATCAGGCATCACGCAGCCGTCGTCCTTGTTGCAATCCACCGTGTTCGTGAGCAGTGCCACATCGTTGACTAGATGGCGGCTAGCTCCACAGTCCAGAATCCAACTATTACTAGTGTCGGAGCGAGAGTCATTGTTCAAAGACGAATCGTGCCTCCTTCTCATTATCACCAGGATTCTCTTTCTCCTCGGAATCCTTCTTCTTCCTGTTTGGACAGTTTCTTATTAAATGTCCAACCTGGTCATAATGATAGCAGTGCCGGGTATCATGCGTCCGCTCGTTCACCGAGTTGACAACCTCCTTTCCTATGTGCTTGAGCGCCTTGTTCTCATCGGACATCATCTGCGCCCACATAGCTAGTTCATTTGCCTGTTGGAGTGGGTCCGGGCGCGTGATGTCGCACTTCGCGGCATCAGTGCATACCGTAAATCCGGGTCTGCGTACTTAACGATGTTTTCGAGTACCAATGTCGGCGATGAGTTAGTCGCAACCATCAGCGCGTTCAAGTACAAGAAGTGTTCATTCCAGGACATTTGTTGTGCGTGATGCCTTGTTGTGTAGAGATAGTCGTGCGAAACGACATATGCATCTGCTCCATCACAAACCACAGCGTCGGTTGTGTTGCCCACCACCTCATGACGTGCTGCTGGTAGAAGCGCTCTGCTTTCCCACGCAAGTGTTGGCCAAACTTATTTACCTTGAACCTCTCTGGCCAACGAAATCCGCATGCCTGCTCAGCCGTTTCGATCTGCTCGATGAAGTGCAGAGCCCACTGCTCAAATCCGCTCCCCAAGCCTTTGTACACCTGGTGCCGTCAAAATTCTTCATGTAAATCTTCCCGTCTTTTGCCGATGGTACCTTCTCATTCCGTTGTACCGGCTCAGATCGATACGCTTGGTAGTGCGGAGCAGGTGTTGGTAGTGTGGGTTGGCCTTGAGGTGGATACGGTGCATCACCAGGTCGATGCATAGCTCCAAGACCCGCGTACGCAGTCGGCGTCTGGATGCCCATGCCTCCGAAGTTAGCCGCCCCCCAACTCGTGCAGCTGCATTCGATGCATCCCGAGGTTCCACCTTGCTCGAGTGCCTGCCTATAGACACTACTTCATGTCCTCCACATCTCCGGGAGGCGTCACGGCCGGGGGATTCCGGGCACCACCCGGCGACCGTTCTAAGCTCTCAACCTTGTCTGTGAGCTTGATTACGAGCTGCGCCAGCATCCCCACATCTGGCGCGACTTTCTCTTTTTGTGGTTGGTGTCCCTTTCGTGAGTAGTCGCGGCAGCGTCTTCAGCCACCGTCACCTTCTCCTCGATGGAACCAGGCATTGGGCTCATAACCTGTTGAACTTCGTACTTGGAGGAAGAATTGAAAAGTATGTATATTAGTGAGGGCTTAGCCGTGGAATTGTCTAGGTGTGCTATGGAAACGGCTACGTTTATGCGCGTGCTTTGGCCAGATCGCCTCGGACTTCTGTTTCTATCGTGCAGCGGTGTTGCTTCGCCTCGGTATCCGTGTAAAGATGTTTGTGAGTTCGGCCATTTGGTAGCCATAGCAGCAGAGGGTTCCTTTGGAGGGTAGGGTGGCTGCCGTGGATTCCGAAAAAGCCAGGAAAGCGATTAGAGTTGCCGATAGACCGAAGTTCTCCATCGATCAAGAAAAAACCCGGGCGGAAATTTCGTCTAAAATCGGGAAATTCTCTGCGGTTGTCGCTAAATGTTTATAGTATTTAAGAAGTATGTTTACGTTTACATTAGTATCAAAAACGAGGTCCGCGGGTTTGCTTTGCTTTTCTACGCGTAAGAAGTATCTTAGTTTCTACGCTGAGGCTTATCCAAGTACCAGATAGTTATTTTCTATGGAATGAGCTTTGGTAGCTTTGTGGTTATCTAGGCGGAGGGTCCGAACCCCAGTAGCTACGTTGGCGTGAGATCTGAAGGCTGGGGGTCTCTTGCCGTGTAGCAGCAGTAACGATAACCGCACTGTTACTGTTTACAGTGTTTATGTACCGGCCCAGAGGAACTGCTTACACCATGCCGTCTGGAGGGCGCTGTGCTTGCTGGCTTAGTGGATCCGCTCGGGATGAGTTCGGTTGATCACGTGTTCAAGTTAACCCCTCTAGCCCCGCTTCCTGTATTCTACAGGATAAAAAGTTTCGTATCCTGTATTCTACAGGATAAGGATAAAGGCAAATTAGGCTCATACTTAAACCAAGTTTCGCTATACAAAATTCAAGTGAGGTTGCCAAATATAAAGTTTGACAGTGCTGTAGCTAACCTCAGCCCAATAATTCCTGGCCAGGATTTTTTCGAGATTTAGAGAGCGCGCCAATTTTCGCGCCATTTGCGATTCGGACGAGTGGAAGGCAGCGCCATGCAGAAGCGAAGAATTCGTCCAGTTACGTGGACGCAACTGTGGACCAGATTAAAGAAGCTAGGGTGGCAATTCGAGCGTCCAAAAGGCCTCGCGACCAACAATCGCTACTTTACACCTGACGGATGGAAGAAACGACCGAACGGAACACATCTTGTCGACTATTTCGACGGAGCTGACGAAGTATGGCAACCCGTGCCAGTTGAGGGTACGAATCGGCGCATACTGTGCATTTCTATTGTTGCTAACCGCTATCATAGTTCTCTATGGCATGCCACCCGCCAAACGACATGCCTCTGCGTTCGCTGAAAGCTCTACTCAGGGTGTCCCTGATACGCCGGCCAAGACACCAGTCAAGGCTCCGGCCAAGTCACCGGCCAAGTCACAGGCCAAGTCACCGGTTAAGTCGCCGACCAAAACGCCAGCCAAGTCGCCGCCGACCAAGGGCCCCTCGAAGTCGTCTGCCAAGGTGTCCTGCAAGCCGCCTGCTAAGTCACCCGCCAAAGCTCCTGCAAAACTGCAGACGCCGAAAAAGAAGCGTGCGCGTAAAGAGGTCGCGGCGTCACCTGTGCCGTCACCACGTCCACTACGTGCGTGTACGGTACGTGCAGCTGACGTAGACATATCTGTTGGTGATGACCGTTTAAGCTCCGGTGACGAGGCCGACTTTCAAGTCGATGATGGCGATGAGTCTGATGTTGAAGGTACTAGTGAAAGCTCGGCGGGTGAAGATGAAGAATTTACGAGCGATGAAGAAGATGCAGTCGACCTCTCCGCTGGAACTCCATTCGATCAGATGAGCAAGGACCAGCTGAGCGAACAGGCGAAGACGGGCTGGACTACCTATTTCGAAGATTCATGTGAGTGCTTTCCTGTATTATACAGGATAACGAGGACCCGCTTACTTCTCTTATCCTGTACTAGCCACTAATGCTTGTATATCATTGAATTGGTAGGTGCGTCTCTTCAACTGCCCTCAGCAGAGCTTATTCGCTGCTCAGCGACACCTACGGAGTTGGCTACAGCACTGGGAAGTAGCTTGGAAGGACTATTTTTCCTGTTCCTGCCGAAGTCAATGTGGGTATCTGTCGCTACTGAATCCAATCGCTACCAGCTTCAGTATCGCACGCAGGCAGCAGACGAAATTATGGCACGACAGCGGCGAATCAAGCTGAGGCGACCTGAGTATAAGATGAAAACAGTACACCAAGTCCAGACTGAACAACGATCATTCAAGCCAATTCAAGCCCATGAGCTGGTACATTTCATCGGTTTACTGTGTGCCCGGACCCTTTGCCCGCACCGTGAGAAGCTGTCAAAGCATTGGGCGGTGGATGCACAAGGCGCGATTCCTAAAGGCACATTTGGGCGCTACATGGCAAGAAAACGATTCTAAGAGATTGTACGATTCTTGCATTTTAGTGACAACAGTCACGCTGACGCTGTCAAGTTCAAAACGTGGAAGATCAAGCCTGTCGCCGACACGATCAACGCAACGTTCAAGTTGGGGATGACGGTGGGACAGCGAATCGCCTTCGACGAAGGAATGATACCGATGAGGAGCAAGTACAACCCCATGCGGCAGTATCTTCGAGGTAAACCCCACCCATGGGGTACCAAGTGCTTCTTGACGTGCGATGCAGACAGCGGGTACTGCTAGAGGTAGAGAATCTCTCATTCTGCCGAAATTTGTATTATACAGGATAAAGAGTAATTATGCTTGTTTCTTATCCTGTATAGGGCCGAGATATACCAAGGGAAGCTCAACAGCGACAGTGCGGACATGAACCAAGGCCCCAACGCTGTGATCCGTAACGTTGAAGAGGTGCTTGAAGGTCTACCAAGAAAGCGTCTGATTATCTCCGACCGTTTCTACTCAAGTGTGCTGCTTTCGTCTATCCTTCTACAGCGTGGACTCTACCATGTCGGCACCATTCAGACCAACCGTCGCGGCTATTGCCAAGAGATCCCGTACAAGCAAGCTAGACGACCAAGGGCAATGGCGAGGGGAGTGTACCGCATTGCCCAGTCAAAGGCTGAGCCGAAGCTGATCGCAGTGTCTTGGATGGACAACCGCCCTGTACACTTCATTGCGACAGGGTGTAGTACACGACCGACAACCCTTTCAAGACGTGCTGGTGCTGAAGTAGTTGACGTGCCAGCTCCTCAGCTCGTGAAAGACTATCAAGATGGCATGGGTGGAGCAGATATTCACGACCAACTGCGCTTGCAAAGATACTCAATTCAGGTATTATTCCTCATCTTCTTATCCTGTACTACACCTGAAGATGTAACGAATGACTGTATCTTATCCTGTATGCTACAGGGAGCGATGAAAATGAAGAAATATTACCACACGATCTTCCTTGGGTTAGTTGACATGGCGCTCATCAACGCATACATCATCTATCGACGTGTTCAAGGCCAAATTGCACCTGGTAAAGCACCTCCGACGCACGCTGAGATTCAACGGCTGATGCAGACGGCACTGCTCAACATTGGACCAACGGACTTTGCAGGAGACTTGTCAGTAGAAGCACTAGCAGACACCCCGGTTTCCCGCTCGTCAGCCCCACGGTATATGCTACCTGCACAACACACAACCAAGCAGGTGAACGCATTTCGTACAACGCGTGGGAAGAGCGGAAAGGTCTCACAGAAGCGTCGGCAGTACGGCTGCAAGGTGTGTTCTTTGTTGCGTCCGGGAAAGAACCCATGGGAAACCACGTTTTACTGTGTGGAGTGCTCGGAAGTGAGGACGCGGGGCGTAGATGGTGCCAATGGCAGAGGGAAGGTGTATCTCTGCCAAAAAGTGCGGCAGCATGATCACAGTGGACCGACAAACTCGGCAACCTGTAGCCAGATATGGCACGATCTCTGGCGGGGCGGTGCGAGTATTCCTGCTGATCTCAAGGCTATTAGGTTGCGTGCTCCTTCGAGAGCAGTAGCGCAATGCTCAGCTGATGAGGAGGGAGGAGATAGCTGTTGTGATGACGGTGCCAGTGTCGCATCGAGCAGTGCACGTAGCGGAACGAGTTCTGTGAGTAGAGGAAGCTCTGAGGAGGCTGTTGGCGAAGTAGTTGAGACAGCAATGATCTAATCAATTCAATGGACATTCAAATTTGGAATGAATGCGAAGTACTAGTGAGTGATGGTTTTTGTCGATTTTTAGAAAAATTTTGACTAGTCGTTTTGTCAGATACAGGATACTGCTCCATATGTTTGAACCTCCAATTTTGCTCTTAACCTGTACTGCACAGAGTAGATAACAGGCAGGGATTGTGAGCTTGAAAAAACTCCGCAAATAATAAACCCAAGTCAAATTCTTACCCTGTATAATACAGGTTAATTTCCGCCCAAAAATGCGGGGCTAGAGGGGTTAAGAGTAAAAGTCGCCGCTGAGGTTGTTCGCGCTCTTGAGGAGGGCCTGATAGTTGATGATTTGAGAAAATATTTTTTTACCGTTGGAGATTTGGTGGCAATGCCCAACCAGTATCTGGAGTATTCTGGGGTATTGCGGCTTAGATTTGTTTTACCAGACTGACAGTAAACAGCTAGTCTAAACCACGCTTTTCGCACGCTGCGCAACTATGCACTACCAATCCTCGAAAAATCCTAAAAGGAATTTAACTTTATCATCGTTTGTTTGATATACCTTTTCTTCAGCGTTTATAAGAAAAATACTCGAAGAAAGTACTTGTTTTTATGTATTTTACAGGTGTACGCTGGGATGGCCGAAACATAGCTTTTAAATTTGGTTGCAACAAAGTCGTGCTTTGCCCGATGAAGCTCTGAAATTTAGCAAACCTACGGAGGATACCTGACGACGCATCTCCTGCGCCTGCTTCGCAGCCGCAGCATCTGCTAGTTGCTTTTATCACCCTTTCCTAGCCACTGACGCAGCGGCAGTCAAGTTGAATGTATCATAGTGAAGAGGCTGTTACATGCACCGATGCGGGAGTAGAGTAGGTTTTATATTTATATTTCTATCAATGAAGCTTATGAGCCTGTCACCTTCTTGCAACCTTGCGTAATATTATTAGTACTCGGTCCGGACGACACAGGTAACATTCAGCTAATTTATCAGTTTCACATCAACATCAAAGATCAGAGGTTTATATTACTTATAGTATTTATGCCTATATTTCTAATCGGCATCGCTTTAGACAGGACTTTAATAGCTGACAGAATAATACCTCGAATCGGATCCCTTCTTAACTCTGAAATCTAAAAGAAATAAATTTCAGAGAACAGAAACTCTTCAAAAGATAAAACGAATGAAGTGCACGGCCTTAAAGTTAATCGGCTGCTACCAGTCTGCTATCAGGTGTGACATGGGCACGGTCAAACACGCGAGCTAAGTCCTCCAAGTTATCAAACAACTGCATCATCGGTGTCAGCATGTCTACCGAGTACTGCATACTGGACACACGACCCTTTTCCGCATCCCAGATAAAGCTGACAACTCCATGCATCACCATGCGCTGACCCAGCAATCTAGCCCCTAGTCGTGTCCACTGCCCGTTTTCGAACAAGTGAGGGAATCCATGGCGCAATGCCTTTTCACTCATGGTCGTAGCACTCCTAACCGTGGCAATGAGATTATCATCAGGTCCGACATCAAGGCGCACAAGCTCGATTTCCATATCTTCATGGTACATCGACAGTTGCCTCCAGTCCTCTAGTAAACTCGGCACGCCAAAACCAGTATCCCCTGCCACATTCTCACACATTGTTGCGATGAAGAAATCCCGCTGCACGAATGTCTCACGTCGCTGAAGAGATACATTCTGGGATCCCACGTTGGAAGGATGCAGTGTGGCCATAGGCCCCTTGTACCCGTTCTTAAAAAGACGGAAGTACTCGGCCGCGACGCTCCAGACTGTCATGTTGGTCGACACGCCGGCCGAAATGACCTCCTTCTGGAGTTTAAGGTGCTGGATTTCGTCTCGAAGCTGGCGAATTCCAATTTCAAGGTCCAGTACTTTCTTCTGCTGCTTCATCTTGTGCTTGGCCTGGTGCATCCGGTTGCGTTGACGACAAAGCTCAATCTCAGCAGCAACACGCTTCATCTCGGCCTCGTTCATCGGGAAATGTCTCGTGTCGTCGACCTGGTGCATGGAGCTGCTGCCACTAGCCGCGACGGCGAAGAGGTCCAGTGACTGTGGCTTGGTGCGTTGCACGACCTGACGGACGATGCCTTCACTTAGCCGCTGGCGGTTTGGCGGGAAGAGAATGTTGCCATCCATTGACATGCAGGGGGTTGTTGTTCTCGGTGGCGAATTCTAAAGTGAGACCATAAGTCACTCCTATGCTAGAGTGATACATACGTATGTAGAGCGATGCAATCATGATTTAGTTATCGATCTGTCTTTCCCCCTCAAGCCAGTGAATTCCACTGTGGAAGACAAGAACATTCAAGGCCCTCCAGCTGTTCCATTGGCCAATCTGACTGCTATTATACCTTCGGTAAGATCCTTAGGATCGAGCATCAACTTAGATTACGTGCTGTGCTATCCATGGCTGGTCCCCAGGCGTTCTCGCTCGTCATCTTGTATGGCAAGTGGTAAAGGATGGTGTCGGGTACTGTAGACGTCATTCTTGAATGAATTGTGGGCTGGCGAGACTCTTCGATTAGCTTAGTCTTTTTCACTAAGACCCTGGATGGCAGATAGGCCTGCTGACCAAGAACCAATCGCACTGTCTGACAGTGCGATGTCTGTCTAAGCCGCTGGTACTGTATACCCCTAGGATAAAACTGTGAATACCAGCACTGTACGTGGTTGCATTCGTTAGCCTGAGTCCACTCACACTGCTAATCTCGATAACAATTGACTTAGTTCCATCCGTTAAACTAAGCATTCACCGCTAACAGCTTATAGGAGGCACACCGAGCAGACATTTAGCCCAAGTCTTGGCAGGGACGCAGTAAAACGGCAATTCGTTTTCGTTACAGTTTGTACAGAATTCTGTTCATCATGTAATCGTCAGGGACGAAAGCACGTTGCGATCAGCATTTGCGAAAGCTTCAACTTATCCAGTATGCGCCTTGATATTAGCACGTTGTCTCTGTTGGCGCGCACAACTGATTGTTGCAAACCACGTCGCGTCATCACTTTGTGTTTAGTTTTGACTGCACGAAATGTAGCGGCAGCAGCCTTTTAAAGAGAAGCTCTAGCCATCGCTGTTTAGAATTATGGCACTCCTGTCGATGATCACTTAATTACGTAGAGCACATGGCAACTGTAGCAAGTTTTTTTTTCGTAAATCCTTCGACAACCCGTCGAGTCGACATCATGCTAATCGATCCGTGAGACGCTGCCTTCGAGCTCCAAAAATGCACCTGTAATACAGTAGCGCAATATGTGTGTTACGTACTGGAGCTCCCATATTCGAAATGCTACTGGATCGACCGTTGTTGGGGCAGTTTATTTTTAGTCATGAATAGGTAAATCATGGTAGAGTCGACTGTATGTAATGAGTATCCTTCACATATTTACAGTGTAGGCTTACAATGCATGTACAAAATCCACCAGCGTCGCTTGTGCGCTGGTTTGATTGCAAGCAAGTTGATGTCAGTACTCGCAATTCGACCACAACTGCCAACACTGTACAACAAGTTCTGTGG
The DNA here is from genome assembly GCF_000247585.1 of Phytophthora nicotianae INRA-310. Classification (NCBI taxonomy): domain Eukaryota; phylum Oomycota; class Peronosporomycetes; order Peronosporales; family Peronosporaceae; genus Phytophthora; species Phytophthora nicotianae. The sequence continues at coordinate 486,352 of NW_008649018.1, read as the reverse complement.
CCCATCACTGCAATCGCTTCACGCGAAATGGCGGCATAGGTGTCATCAACCTGCGCGAAAGGAACGCGATCGAGTCTGCTTTATATAGGATTTGCAGAAAAAATCGCAATACTGAGGTAGAACATATTTTAAAGTGACTCCAGGACCATGACTGTTCTGGGTAACGTCTCCAAAAGTAGCCCACGTTCGACTTGGACGAAACAGGAAGCTGTCGCTCATGGTGGCCTCGATGATGGGAGCGTCGCCGATGATAAAGTGCAGTAGTATGGACTGCGCTCTGTATCACAATGATCTGAGTGAGCAAAATGCAAACGTTGGATGAGTCCAAAGAGCCAGTTAGAAATGGATAACACGTGGGGTGAGCGATCATGGATTTGACGTGATCGAATTACAGATTTGCGCGGTTTGGGTTGGACTATATTGACGCCCTCTCATTGGCCATTTCTGATAGTCCGACCAAATTTTGTACTTTGGGTTGGGGGCGACTTACATAATTTTTCCATTGTGTGTAGGAGGGTTCTTTAGAAGACCATTCCAAACAAAAGACCGTTAAAAAAACTATGCCGTGCTGTCCAGCCTTTTACGGCCTTGACGAGACAGCTACCAGTTCTTCGCCGATACCGCAGCCTACCATGCCATCATACCCGCATTCAATCATGACTCCATTAGCCATGGACATCCATTCAGACACAAGTGACGGTAGTGTAGAGCAAACGCAATTGGTCCCCTTGTCTTTCAACTCCAGAAACCTCTCCGGTCAAAAACGTCCGCTGCATGATGCGTCTACATCGACAGTGACTCGTGTCAACACACAACACAGAGACACCTCCCCGGGCTGCTCACATACAAAGAGCGGCCTAAACAAGACCGAGCTCCGCCGAGAACGCAATCGAATACACCAGGCCGCCTGGCAGGCGCGGTACAAGATGAAGCAGCACAAGCTTGTGACTGATCTCGAAAAACGTATCGAATATTTGATAACAGAAATCCAGGAGCTTAAACTGCAGCGCCGACTAATTCACTGTGGGATCCCGATCAACAGGAATCTTTGGGGCACGGCGACTGAGTTCTTTCGGCTTTTTCGGTCCAGCGTACGACCACCCTTACCGACTGGGGACTCGACAGGAACGCAGAGCGAATACATCATGCAGCAGAACTTTCTACGAGCGACGATGGCGGCGGATGTTACAGATGGTAGAGTCTGTGGGGTGGACGCGCTGCTGCAGACTTGGGCGCTGCAGTCTCTGTGCTACGAGAGGATTGATCTGCAGCCAGTTCGCTTGGAAAATGGTCCACGTGATTCTCTGGTGGCCATAACCAAAGGTTATTTGGTGATCAATGAAAACACCCTGTGCTATGCATTTCCACACCTTGTGAGCGACAGTCGATGGTCAACCATTGCCGCAAGAATGCTCGGTCAGCAACTCACCCTTCGCGGTTCCGTGCACTTTGAATGGGATAGCGTCAACAGTCGAGTGACCAGTATCGTGTGCAAGGCCGACATACTGACACCGCTGCTTCATCTTTTCGGGAACTTGGACGAGGTTTCTTGCGTATTTGAGAATGCTCGATTGACTCCAGACGGTAGACTGGTTGTAAGTGAATCTATTCGAGTGTCTTAATCATTGTTGTACTGTACAAGTATCAAACGTATGAATTGCTCGTGAAGATTATACTGCCCTAGCGATTCAATAATAGTGTGCATGACGAAGCAGGTTCAACTACGCGGTTTGCAGTCCAATAGTTCTACAATTTCCGCGTGTATTGTGGTCTTTTTCTTTGCCCATATTTTGGAGGTAGCTGCACTGAGACAAACAGAACACAATGTCAGGTCCAGGGACTATTCCTACACCCATGAACAGCTCGATAGTCTTGGTATTATCAGGTTTCAAAGAGGAATAGCTCATACGCTTCGATTTAAAATGCGAAAGGCAGGGCTGGACGAGATCTGCGATGAAGAAAGCTGCATGCCGGACTTTCCGACGTAGACTATTCTGAACGCTGGTATGAAAGGGTGACGAGATGTTTGTGATCAACGTCAAAATCTAGAGTTGTTGTCTTTGTGTAACCGGTTAGTTGTGATCAATTTCAGAGTGGCCATCAGTACGTGTAGTTGATGAAACACCAAGTATTCGGCCAAAGACGGCATCGTATTTCGGAAGATGCCATGCCAACCCAACACAACGATGACGATACCTTATCGACGGGGTACATCGACAAACGCAAAAGCAATTGATTCTTGATACATGCAGCCGCGAGCTTTATTGGCTGTGACGAGCATTAACGCGTTCGTTTACGGTGCGGTTAAAATTGATGAACACCTTTAATAGTCAAATCCATGGCTTGTATCTGTAGATAATTGAACAGCTCACCTCTGGCGCGCGATGTTTCAAAATGAAGTAGTCTGTCATTTCAAAACTTTCGCTTCCACTCCAAATTAAGACTGTGTGAAGTCGCAATGGCCTACAGCATTCTGTAACCCCACCACCACCACCAATATAAATCAAATGGTGTTACAGTGTAATTGGTGACGTTGTAGAGCGGGCAAGATCACCTAACAACACCATTGTTGATGTTTGCGCAGTGTCTCTTAATCCAACACTCCCGGTGGCCTGTTTGGTTGACCAGAAATGCTCAAATATCGCTTCAAGCCGTACCAATCAGATTTCTTTTACTGCAATTGGCCTCAAAAGAGTTTCAAAGCAGAAAAGGGAAGTCAAACGTGAGTGCACGGTGACCAATCAGATCCCAAGACTAGCTTTGATGACTGTGATGGCTTTGATGAAGGCTTCAAAGTGCAATGGTGGAGCTTCCTATCAGTGATCACACTTCAAAGAACCGTCAAGTTGACGATCAACGACGTAAGGATCAGCCCAAATGGTCCACTGCATTGAACGAGATCCGGGAAAATCGACGTAGATCAGATCAAGACATATAACAAACATCAGTTAATAAACGTAGCATCGTAGTCTAGTGAGAGCACTACTCCTTACAGCTATGGTAGCAGCACCTTCGACACACGCACGCTGAATGTCCTTCTCCATGTTGTGCTAGCACGCGAACCTGGTCGAAGCAGGGCTTGGATTGTTCTGCGATGACGATTTTGCGTTGTGTGACGACATCGGGCTCTATGGTACCGGTGTTGAGTTTTGTGTTTAACGGCTCCAAAAGACACACACCACTTCTTTTAATTACTGTACGATCACAAGATTGTCACACAAATTCTTGCTACATATAAATAATTATCCTGTCGTCTCCTATTATTAATAATATTTTTTTCTTCGGCAACAGATGAATCACCTAGTGTTATGTTCTTATCCTTCCTCAGACTGATGAAGTGGCAAGAGAGACAAGTCACGCTTTTATCTCTATCTGATAAAGTTGTAGCCTTTTCAATCTTACCAGGTTAAGCTGACGATGCCCGAAATGCTATCTTGTATACCGTACCTCACAAAATAAATGCTTTGGCACATTTCCAAACTGCTGTCGTCTTAACGTTAAAACACCCGAATATTTCGTGAAACTGCTCTTTGTGTGTTAAGATTTGGTAGCAAAAAAAAAAAACTCGCATTGGTCAAAAATCAACCAGAAAGATAGAAATCGCTTCTTTATCAAACTTAAGAGATCGGTTTGCATATAGATAACAATTCGGATTTGTGCTTGAGCACGGTTTATCTGTGTTCGAGCTTCTTGTACTCTCAGCCACCGCTCGTTCGACTTGCTCTGGGGCAAAACCTTCTCCATGAAGACGAGAGGGTTACTTGGCAAATGCTTAGGCGGTTGTAAGTTGTCTCTCTTTTATCTTAGCCTAAATAAAATGTTGTTTCAAAGATGTGAAATCTGCTTTTTTGTGTTAAAAAATCTTCCAAACAGAAAAAACGCGAAAAACGCCGAACTGCTGTTTTACTGTGGTAAGCATGGTAGCTTCCCGTGAAGAACAAGTCAAGGCAAGCACGATCACGTCAAATCCTTGTCTGTGATCCAGAATCGAGTGATCGCCATGCGAGGAGTGACAGAGCATTTAGTATCTCCCCCTCCCCTCACGCACAGTTTCGCCTCACCTTCTGTTCGGACCACTCTCTCTCCTCGAAATTCCACGACAACGTCATTCAATCTCAGCGCTTCAAACCTTCCACTCTCCAAAGGAGAAATCGACGCACACACCGACACTGATCAAGCTTTTCCTGGCCACCCCTCCCTCGAAGCTCTTCTCATGGTGAGATCAAAGTTACTCGACGGCGGCAATGTGGCAGCACCGATGGCTTATGTTGAGAATCCATCACAAGCAACCAGACTCGCTGGCCACAAGCGTCTCCCGTCGCTTGCATGGTGTGTTGGGTCGGCCGCTGTAACTGAGGAGGATCGAGCACAAGCTGCAGCGCAAGTGGAGGAAACCTCCGCAAGGTCACAAGACGCGATTGATATTGAGCTGCGACGAGAACGCAATCGGGCTCATCAAGCTCGTTACAAGATGAAACAGCTCAACAAAATGGCAAGTCTCGAGGACAGCGTTCAGGTCCTGAAGAAAGAGATTCAGGATCTCAATATTCAGCGCCAAGTCATCTCCTTCCGCGCATCTGCTAGCCACACCAGGTGGGGGGTCACAGCAGAGTATTTCCGCCTCTTTCGGAACGGCCTAAAAGCTTCTCTCGAAATGGAGAGGCCTTCAACGTCGGAGATTGTCGTTCCTGTTGTATCTCAAGTACAGCGTGACTTCCTGCAAACTGCGATGGCACCAGACGTAGTCGGCGTCATTGATTACGGTGTGGAAGCTCTACTTCACAACTGGAAGCTAATTACGCTATGTACACCAGATATTGACATCCAACTGGTGCGTTTAGAAGATGGCCCCGGCGACTCGATCGTTGCTATCACAAAAGGCTCGTATACAATCACTGAGGATACCCTACGCTTCGCATTTCCACACCTGGTCAACGGTAATGAAGTCGATGCGTGGCTAGCGTCCAGGTTGTTTGGTCAAAGACTCGTCACTACTGGATGTACAAAAATTCTTTGGGACGAAGAAGCTGGACGCGTGGCCAGCATCCAATATACTGCGGATATTCTCATGCCGATGCTCCAGTTGCTAGGGAATCTCGAGGACGTGTCCCGCGTGTTTTCTTCTAGTGCACGATTGAATACTGAGAGCAGATTCGTGCTGTCGTGATAGTGTCTTTGATAAGCTCGCGCTGTTGGGTTTTTTCTTTTACTGCGCGTCAAGAACCAGTTGTCCTTTAAAGAATGTTCATTTACTTCGAAGTATACTTACTATTTTTGATTTGTCACCAGTTTGCCGAAAATCGAGTCAATTAATAGTACGGGCTTTGTGATGAAGAAAGTTTGCTGGTTGGTTTCAACAACAATGATTGCGCAGAATAGAATTCAGAGAGCGATGGCAAGTAACTTCACCATATTCGACTGCTTTGTCGATGTTAGCAATGTTAATATCGACAAGACATCAAGGATCCCAAAACCGATGAAAACAATATAGTTATTCTCCAAAAGGTACATGAAGCAAAATAACTTGCTCAATTCTATCTAGAAATACAACAGCACATAAGTCAGTTTCTGACAAGCCTTTACTAATTCATAGGACGCGACATTCATACACTCGTCAATCCTTTCAATCCATTGGCACCCGGCACTGTAGTACATTTACAAACTATTTACTGTTTATTGCACCTACCGCAATTAATGTTAGTCTGTATGCACCATCCTGTAAAAATTGTCTCATGCGATCGTAGCAAGACTAGGAGTACATAGTAACATATCAGCGGGTCTCGTGGCGCAGGCGAGATAGTAACAGTGCGCGAGTTCAAAACTCATACAAAAATTATGTTTATGGGATACGTATTTGTTAAAGTAATTGTGAAACATTAAAAAAAAAATAAAACGCTACAAAATTGTATCGATGATAGTAAGAGTGATTACCAGTACCACGATTGCACGCGGATGGCAACACCTTTGGATATAACTGGTATCCGATTTTTTTTAATCGACAACTGCTAAATAACTGCGCGTGCTGTCCTGTTTTATGAAAACGAATCCAAGTCGTACAGTGTATTCCACTAACCAAGGTCGTCATTATTTTGAGCTGTTTATTAAAAAAAAAAAAATGCTAAGTTCCGTGTACAAATAGACTTGTACTCTACCTAGATTCTAAGTTGAGTTTTTTTTAGAAGTTTTAGCTGGCTAGAGAGCTAATCAATGTAATTCCTGCGGTCGGGGGCTTATTCGCGAATGTCGCCTGAGTTTTACTCCACGTATTATGCCTAACCGAACACAAATTAGCCAGTGACTGGTGATCTTTGCGTAGTCACACGGGACTTGCTCAGGTGGCATTTTGGATAATCTCTGGCCGTAGAAAAGTGCAGCTTGGAGAGAACGCCGCGTGTCGAAAGGCATAAACTGGTTGGCTTTTAGCTTAGCAATTCTTTTGTTCGTCGCATGCATGTACGACACATTGCTTCTTTGCAAAGAATCGCCTCTACCTGTAGTTGTTTTAGTGTCTGTATTTTATCATACTCTTAAAAAAAAGCTCTAGGCTCTGAGAACAGCCACGGCAAGCAAATCTGATGAACAAGGTTCAGTGCACGCGTGTACCTGACCTCCAGATCATTCACCTCTGAAACTAACAACAACGTAGTATGATGTACATGCCCAGCAGCAAGATCCGTACCTGCATTTTCCACTCATACAGATCCAGCTGTTTCTCTTGCAAATTCAAGTGTTGGTGCGGATACGACGTGGTTTATGTTACACAAGTACAGTACTGCACCCCGTTTTCGCGCTCTCGGACCTTTAATAAACTTCCAGATATAATGATCCTTCAGCGAAATATCTTCGGGTTTCTCAGCTGAAACCTGCAAATCCTAGATGGTTCATCCTCCCTGAAAACGAGGTGCATTACTGTATAATACTTAGTACTT
>NW_008649018.1:415940-465301 GCF_000247585.1 Phytophthora nicotianae INRA-310 | reverse complement strand
TTTTTTTTGAAGTCTTGTTCTTGCTTTTCGGTTTTGGTAGCATGCCCCCAGCATATTCGTTATGAGCGCTGACGATGGTCGGTTCCAAGCACTCCTTCTTTGATCCAGGTTGCGCACCTACGCTGTCGGTTCCTTCTAAGATCTTGGTTTGGGTCTCACCTTTTGGCAGCATGCTCTCAGCACATTCATGGGGAGTGTTGATGATAGGCGGTGATATAACCTCCTCTTTCGGACCGACTCCTTCCCTTTTCCATATCTATGGCCTGCTCCGCCGCAGCATTATTGCTAAAACGAACCAAGAATGATCAGATTTTCAGGGTTTAGTTTTCGCTGAAAACATTTTTTTAAAATGAACTTTTGGTGTTTTCCATTTTAAAAAAAAAGCTTTTGAAATGAAGACGTTTTGAAAAAAAAAAAAAGTATTTTAGCACTTCAAAATTAAAAAAAACACTTTTTTGAATGTGCATTAAAGATTTTTTAAAAGAAAAAATAGTTTGTTTCTTTAAAAAAAATACTTTAACGAGTTTCATTTTTTTTTTGGCGCTGTTACGGTATGTTCTTCAATAGTATCGACAAATATTAAAATACTAGATATTAAGTATCCAAATATCTAGACCTTCCCGGGCGTAGCACGGCATTAGTAATATAAAGTAAATGACTATATTGAATAATATAAAGGATACCAATGACTACATTGTGTAATAAGCACATTTATTAAAACTTATTACAGAATAAACAAAACTGAGCAAACCATATTGTGGTATTTCACTGTTTTGTTCAAATTGCGCGCGCACTCTGGTCATCGCCGCCAGAAGGAAGGGAAGCCAAGTTGAGCCAAGCTTCACGTCGGCCATGCACATCGAGGAGATCATCCTGGACGGCTTCAAGTCGTACGCGACGCGCACAGTCGTGAGCGGCTTCGACCCTCGCTTCAACGCCATCACGGGTCTCAATGGTAGCGGCAAGTCGAACGTGCTGGACGCCATCTGCTTCGTGCTGGGCATCACCAATCTGTCCCAAGTGCGCGCCAACAACCTGCAGGAGCTCGTGTACAAACAGGGCCAGGCAGGTGTGACCAAAGCCAGCGTCACCATCGTGTTCAACAACCAGGACGCCAAGGCCTCGCCCGTGGGCTACGAGCAGTATGAGCAGATCTCAGTGGCCCGGCAGGTCGTGATCGGCGGCAGGAACAAATACCTGATCAACGGCCACACAGCCCAAGTGAGCCAAGTACAGAACCTCTTCCACTCAGTGCAGCTCAACGTCAACAACCCGCACTTTCTCATCATGCAGGGCCGCATCACCAAGGTGCTTAACATGAAGCCTCCTGAGATTCTCGGTATGATCGAGGAAGCTGCCGGTACCAGAATGTACGAGAACAAGAAGCTTGCAGCGCTGAAAACCATGACCAAAAAGGAGAAGAAGGTGGACGAGATCAACAGCATTCTAGCCAATGAGATCACGCCCACACTCGAGAAACTTCGAGCTGAGAAGACCCACTACTTGAAGTGGGCGGCCAACAATACGGAGATGGAGCGACTGCAGAGATTCTGCGTTGCTCACGACTACCAGAAGGCTCAAGAGGCGCTGACTAACACGGCGCAGCACGTCGAAAAGATGCAGCAAGCCCAACGTACCGCGAAAGAGCAGGAAGCGCAGATTGAACAGGAGATCGAGCAGGTTGAGGATGAGATTGAAGCGTTACAGGAACAGAGAGAGAAGGAGATGGGCAAAGAGTTTCAGCAGCTCAAAGACAATGTCGAGAAGATCGGCAAGGAGGTGGTTAAATTCACGACCAAGTTGAAACATTGCAAGGCTTCCATTGAGCAGCAGGTGAACGCGGAAGTTGGCATGAACGAGCAGCAAGCAGAGACTGAGCAAGCTATGGCCAAGCTCGCAAAGGAGATTGAGAAGGCCAAGAAGAAGGTGAACCAGGTGGAAGAGACCTACAATGCCAAGGAAGCGGAGGCTAGTGACTACCAACGGCAAATTCAAGCGCTAAACGCTGGTATGGAGCAGAGCGGAGACAGCGACGAGTCGTTATCGGAGCGTCTTGCGTCGAAGCAGCGTGAATTACAGGAGAACAACACTGCCATCAAACAGATTAACCTGAAACTGAAGCACATGGAGGAGACCATCAAGCACAAGCGTCGGGAGATTGAGCAGACAAGCATGAACAACCGCAGCATGGACGAAGAGCGTAAGCATAAAATTAGTGAACTGGAGCACATGCAGCGCGAGGTGGACCAGCTCACCAGTAGCTTCAACCCCGACGAAGAACGTAAGCTTCACGACCGCGTTCGAGGACTGCAAGATCAGATGATGCGAGCTGAGAGAGAAGTGGACGAGATCTCATCGGGGCTGTCGTCCCGATTGGATTTCAAGTACACGGATCCTTACCGCAATTTCAAGCGAGAGAGCGTGATGGGTGTACTGGCTAATCTGCTCGAGACGAAACACGAGTGGTCTGCACTTGCTCTGGAAATTGCCGCAGGTGGAAAGCTCTACCAGATTGTGGTGGACAACGAGAAGACGGCAAAGGATATTCTCAAGTTCGGACGTCTCATGAACCGCGTCACTATCATTCCACTCAACCGCATTTCACGTAAGACGGTGGATCGTCGCAAGATGGATAAGGCTCGGCAGGTGGCTCAGCAACAAGGTGGAAAGGTGTGGGAAGCCATGGAATTGATTCACTTTAAACCGGAACTTCTGCCAGCGATGGAGTACGCATTCGGCTCTTCGATTATCTGCGAAACTAGCGAGCTTGCCAAGAATGTCACTTTCCACAGAGATATCAAGGTCAGGACGGTGACTCTTGATGGCGATTCATATGACCCGGCTGGTACGCTTCAAGGAGGTTCTGCGCCGTCCAGCGGCACTCCAATCCTCTTGAAGCTTCATCAATTGATCAATCGCACACGCGAGCTCAGTGACATGCGCCGTGAATACCAGGATTGTTCTCGTGCCCTGGATGACATGAAACAGGTACGCTTACATTGATCTACTCTTGTGCTTCTATGCTTGCTAACTTGTGTTCGTTTGGATAGGATTCTGGCCACTTCCGTCAGTTGAAGCACCAGATCGAGTTGAAGGAGCACGAGCTGCGCTTGCTGGATGAGCGTATCGCTGACAGTGTATTTGCGCAGTTAGAACGTGACGTTGCAGCTTCAGAAGAGCAGTACGCTCAGGATAAAGAATTGCTGATTACAAAGAAGGAGGCTGTTGTCCACCTGGCCAAGGAAGTCAAGAGCTTGGATGCCGACATCGCTAACTTAAAGGAGTCGCGTCAATCTAAGATCGGCGTATTGGAGAAGCGATTTGCAGAGGCCAAGAAGGAGACCCAAAAGGTTGGAGTGCACCTCAAGAATGCGCAGCAGGAACTCTCTGAGCTGGTTTTGGAGTCGGAATCGGCTGAGCAGGAGCTTGCGGGCAATAATGAAAGCGTTACTGGCATCCAGAAGGAGCTTGCTGCGCTCCGCAAAGAGGAGAAGAAGGTCGAGGATAAGCTCGCTGAAATCCAGAATACCTATGAGCAGGCCTCGCAGAAGCTGGAGGAACGAAGGAGCAATCTGAGTCTGTGTGATCAACAGCTTAAGGAGCTTGCGGCTCGTCAAAGCGCTCTCTCCAAAAAGAAGAGCGATCTTGAGATTGAACGCAAGAAGGCAGAGCACAAAATTTCCCGGATGGCCAAGGACGAAGGCGACGCCAAGATGATGGTGAAGAAATTGGAGAAGGCACACCCGTGGATCGAGACTGAGAAGGAATTCTTCGGCCGCGAACACACGGACTATGACTTCCAGCGAAGGGATCCATCCACTGCCAATCGCCGTCTGCTGGAGCTGAAGGAAACGCAGGGTGCTCTGTCCAAGAAGATTAACAAAAAGGTCATGGGCATGATCGAGAAGGCCGAACAGGAGTACCAGGGTTTGATGAATAAGCGACACATTATCGAGAATGATAAGGAAAAGATCACTTCGGTCATCAAGGAGCTGGACGCAAAGAAGAACGAGGCCCTGCAGACGACATGGGTGAAGGTAAACAAGGACTTTGGCTCCATTTTTGGGACGCTGTTGCCTGGAACGCACGCAAAGCTGGACCCTCCTACAAACGGTAAGGTGTTGTGTGTATTCTACTGCTGGAACTTGGATGCTGATGCTCATATGATGACGTCTATCTTGTTATGTAGGAACTATTCTTGATGGACTTCAGGTGCGCGTATCGTTTGGCGGCGTGTGGAAAGAGAGTTTAACAGAGTTGAGTGGTGGTCAACGCTCACTGCTTGCGTTATCGCTCATTCTATCGCTCTTGCTGTTCAAGCCTGCGCCAATGTATATTCTGGACGAAGTGGATGCCGCTCTGGATCTTTCGCACACGCAGAATATCGGCCAGATGATCCGGTCACACTTCTCGCACTCGCAGTTCATCGTCGTTTCGCTCAAGGAGGGAATGTTCAACAACGCCAACGTCGTCTTCCGGACCAAGTTTGTTGATGGCGTCTCCACAGTAACCCGTACGGTCCCTAAGTCGCGCGCTCGGTAAAACAACTCGTGATGACGACGATACTGAAAAGAATAGCAGGACACGTCTGAACGAAGCAGTGACACGACTTGAAGTCAATGTCACGCTGCATTGATTACATGAATGCGTTTACTACTCATTTACCTTGACTCATTTTGCTTCCCATTGTCAGGAATCTTTGGTGTCAACCGCTCCAGTATTCCCCCATCTTCGTCGCTGGACGCCACATTATCTACACGTTCATCCTCCCCCACGTCATTCACCTGCGTTGCAGACGGCATTACATTTGTTTTTTGTTGTTGGTCAGGTCTGGATTCTTCTCGAACCGATCGTCCATGTGCTCATCGGGTGCATCATTTCCGTCCTCCAAGACGTTAATTTGGGAGGCTGAGAGCGAATCCTGCTGGTCGTGAGCTGCCAGCGATGGTTTTACCGCTGAAGTGAGTTCCAGTTGAGCGTTTAGATCATCCAGTTCTTGTTGATATCTTCTTCGTCGAGCAAGCTCCGCCATCACCAACAACGGCATCGGGCCAGCGTCTGGATTGTCCAGATAAATTTCAGTGAGGGCGTATCCGAGTGCCTTACGCCAGAGTTTCCGAACGTGAGCGGTGATGGCTCGACGATGATCTTCTCGGTTTTGACGCTGAGCGAATTTAATGGCATTGCGCTTCTCGTTGAGAATGCTGACTACGGCATAACACAAGGTCATCATGTTCGTGATGATAGCTGCATTCGTCACCAATCGAATCACGCGCTCTTCGAGGTATAGCAACCCCATCTTCAGGATCAAACCGCCTGTAATGGACAACAACCAGGTCACCAACAAGCGATACACACGTCTAGACTATCAAGTTTTACGTACAGAAGAGGGTTATGAAGAGCTGGATATGAACCAAGCCAGCAAGAGCACTGTCGGACGGTTCTCTATACGGCTGGTAGAACAACATCACGGAGAGATACACGAGCCTGCAGCACAAAAGTATGGTTATATAGTCGCTAATGGGGAGAAGAACGAGCAAGCACTTACAAGACTACAAGACCACAGATGACCCGGTTGGCTCCAGCCTTGGCAAGAAGACTAATGATGCAGTTAAGCAAGAGCTTGCGGCCGAGATCCCAGACTTCGAACCACCAAAAGCGTGTGCAGTCTGTAATGAATAGCACAACGTCTGGGTCAGCAATACAGAAATCACCTGTCCGAGCTGGTCGGCACCTACATGAATGGTAGATGAATCCTACTTGGGCGACTGTGCTTGGTTCCTATGCAAACGCACGCAAAGACACCGTGAGCTGAAGAAGCATACGACTTGAACTGCAGCACCTTACGTTCAAGTTTCTATCGCACAAGAAGCGACCAAGCATTTCAGTCTCAAAAAGTTGAATCTTTTCCTCGTCGACGACTTGGCCGTGATTGATGATGTCTAGTCGCATTTTGAGTAGCAAACGCTGCTTTAACGATTCCTGCGACGGATCTTGGATCAGAAGGAGGGTATCGCGCACACCTCGTGTCCGCTTCATATATATTATCACCCAGAACAACAGCGGAACACCTGTGCAAGAGATCGTGTACTAGTTAGCGCTTCCGAAGGAGTTTTGTAACTTTCTCAACCTACCAAAAACCCAGAAGATTATCAGAGTGCTGCTGATAGGGAGGTAGTACAGCCAGGTACCCTCATAACACAGGTTACTCCGATCAAGGCTCAAATAGTAGTGATCCCCGACTTCGTCACAGTAAAACGTGCCAATTACACGCTGGCACAGCATCGGATAAAACAACAACAACACCCTGAATAAAATATTTAGTTTTATGTTCAGTAAAATAATAAATAAATAAATAACTTACCAGAAGAACAGCTTGATGCACCTGTTTTGGTAGGCTTTGTAGTAGAGACGCATCCAGACACGTGCGCGCCAAAGTCGCAGGTTACTGTGCACTACCATGTCCAGAACGTCATTTTTAATACGCTGGGATGTTGGACATCGCGGCTTGTGTGTAGATAACGAAGCGGGGAGTTGCGTGATTCGATCCACCCAGTTCAGAGCACGCATTACGAGCCGCACAATCCGCCACGACTCTACATTTTCCAATGTCTGCTTCGGAGACCTTCGTAACGTTGATTTAAGACGGCCAATCAAGCTTGGGGTGTCAGCTTCAACATTTTTTCGCTTCATCTTTTGTTCCACCTTAAGCTTCGCCAGCAACTCTGCTCGCCGTGCTAGAACTGGTGGAGAGCGGTGTTCTAGAGTGAACACTGGTAACCCACAACTCACACAATGTCGTGGGAGTGTTGAGAGCTTGACACGGTATCGCAAAATTCCCCAAAATGTGACTAAAAACACGAGTAAAAGCAATCCAAACAGTGCAAATAGTGCAAGACTACAGCATAAAAAAATGTCAGAAAAAATGTTTGGAATCAATTGTAAGCCGAAATCGTACCGATAATTTGTGAAGTAATCGCGTCTAAAAAGACATTCCGCCGCCGTCGCATCCACAAAGTTAAAGTCTGCTAAAGAGCAGATATCCATGAGACGGCTCATAGTGTCTGGCCACGGAATTTCGTACACTTCTTTGAAGCTCCCGATAACCTGGAAAAAACCCAGCATAATTTTGAACTTTTCCGGCCTCCATGATGGGATTTCAACATCACTGGGCTCGATCTGGAACAGATAAGGATGATCTTGTCTTCCAAAACGAGCACGCTTAGCTGCAGCTCGTATCATCGAACGGACCCGTCGTTGGATGCTGGCCTTGGTTGCGAGGAGCAGCACTCGAGCGCGCGATTGTCCGGCATAAATCTGGAATCGCTTGGCAGCTTGAGCATGACTGACTACCCGTTGTTCGGCGGCGTTGGAGAAAAGATAACAGAGAAACAAGAGAGCTATCACAGCGACAATTATGGGTAGCATCGCGAGCATATGGGTAGTTTGAGCTACTGCAGGGTCTTTGGGGTCCGTGCATTCTATCAAACACGAAATATTAGCCGTTTCAGGCGGGACGTTAGTATCAAAGGATATACGTACGCCTGCATGTCCCACTTGACGCCTTGTAGTAGCCATCAGCACAGGTAGCACACATGATACCTGAATACCCAACTGCACATTGACTTGATGGCTGGACAGCTGCTGTGCTGATGGAGACTTTAGGAGCCATAGAAGTTGTAGTGGCCGCGACACAAGCAGCATTTGTCTGTAACAGATTTAACCAGCAATATATCAATTGTTAGTAAAAGTTGTAATGTCATCATTCAAACGCACAACTTACATCGCACGCGTAGTATTCGTTTCCGGAGAGACAGGAGTATACTCTGGTTCGGCTCCAATACTTGAAAAATGTATCCGGTTTCTCACTTGCGCACTCGTGGATACGAGCAGCAAGGCTGGGTACGTCAATGGATTTGCACGGATCATCATCTAACCATAGTTCTGGATTGTCACAACTGGATGCAGCGTAAGTGGAACGAGTCTTCGAAACAAAGTATCCTTGCTGTCGCTGAGGTGATATAACTCCCGTAGTTGTCCCCCTCTGATCTTTTTGCTCACAAGTTGCTCCTGGAGGACATAGGTAACATCTCTCACCGTCCAAACTATTTGGATCAACAGTACAGTTACTAAAAGTAGTGAATATCTCAAGAAATGACGTTCAACTCTGTTACCTGTAGGTTCCCTTCTCGCATGAGAGACATAGCCTGGAATAGGGATGTAAGTTTCCGAATAATATTATTAAGTGTACGTGAAACTTACCCATTGACGTTTTCGTAGCCGGGATTGCACTTGTCGACGGTCACATCAACAGTAATTTGCGTTTGAAGAACTGGGGATAGTGTACAGTTGACTGTCAATTTGTACGGGTAGTCTCTAGATTTTGAAAGTACTTCGGCGTCCTGGAAGAGGATGTACCCTGCATCAACCGTTACCCACGTCGTTGGAGAAAAAGAAAACGGGCCTTGTTCACCAACCGCTAAGGATGCTCGACATCGCGTCACATTGTCAAAAATTGCGATCGCACCATAGTAGTCTCGAACCACAATTGTGGGCCAAAGCACACCTGATCCTGGCTTTGTTAAGCTCGAATTCATAGCTGCATTTTGAGTCGAAGTAATCGGTGTTGGTGCCAGTCCAGAACTCGAGTTGGAATCAAGTTTAACGTCGACTCCTAGACTTACACCGCTCGTGACGCTGGGAGGCCACCATCCGGGAGTGATTGTCATTGCACTCGTAGAAATTAAGACGGTATCAGGGTCTCTTATTTTGCTACAGGCGTTGCATTCGAACATAAACCACGGATAATATACCCAGAAGATGTCAGCTCCTGCTGCAGCTGTATTCCCGCCAAACTGAGAGCTTCTGCAGACCATGATTTGAGTCTTCGCTTCTGTACTCTTATCAACAAAGATACCAGCTCCAAAGTCGCTTGCAATATTATCTTGGAATCCACTGTTAGTGATCAAAAAGGAGGCATTCTCCTGAATCGAAACTGCACCGCCAGTGTACGCTTGATTCCTTGTCATGAAGCTTCCCGTGCAGGTTAACTCGGCACTTCCTCTCATTGAAATAGCACCACCGAAAGCATTTGCGTTATTGGCGGTCAAATTTGAATTAGCTACCGTAATAACAGCAGAACCCATTGCATAGAAACCCCCTCCTTCCCCTGCAATATTTCCTTCGATGGTACAGTCAGTGAACGTAGCGACAGCTCGGATCGAAGCATGTAAAGCGCCGCCCTGGAAAATAGCGGAATTGTTTCGGATGATCGTCTGCCGCATCGTTAGATTCGCCGATCGACTAATCTGTATAGCAGCCCCTTTCGAAGCAATATTGAATTCGAAAAAAGAATCTTCGATTTCCACAATTGCATCAACTACAGCGAGTGTGCCTCCTTCCGTGTCGTCGTTTCCGTTACCAGATAAAATACAGCCCATCAACTGAGCTGTGTTTTTCCTTCCTATGAAAATTGTCGAGCCAAAACCGACGTTTTTGTTCCGGGTAAAGTTTGAGTTAAACACTGTAGCTGTGATTGTCGCTCCAGGATCCAAAAAGATAGCACCACCACGGTCCTGAACTTCATTGAGGTCAAAAGATGATTTGTCTATCGACAACTGGCCCCCGTCGGTCATATAAATTGCTCCGCCGTCGTAGAAGGCAAAATTATCAAGGAAAATACTGCCGGAGATGTCAAGAAGCGCGTTCACGGCAAAGATACCAGCTCCAAAGTCGTACCCAAAGCCCCGGTGCAACGTTGAGTTTCTGATGTTCACTTTAGCATTTGCGGTGTAGATTAACCCTCCTGTATACGCTTGGCCAAATTCTAACAAAGAGTTGGTAACGTTGAGGGTTGTATCGGCGTTTTCGATGTAGATCAGACCACCATTGAGTGCCAACGTGGCTTTCTCGTTGCTGACAAGGCTTGAATCGGATATTGTGACGACACCTTTGGTGATATACAGCGTGCCACCTTGGATACCCAGCTCATATTTCACCACCGTATTGTTAATGAACTCCCAGTTGATGAGTTGAACTGAGCTCTCACTAACGGCGGCAAATGCCCCACCGCATTTTGCTGCATTATTTTTCAGGAGACAGTTCGCTCCTTTCATATTCGTCAGCGACAGTACTATACCTCCTCCAGTACCAGCTGAATTGCCAGTTAATGAGCAATTAGTCATGGACAGAGTATTGCTGTCTCCCTTTGCAACGCCAGATCCCATCGCCACTCCCCCGCCAGTTTGAGAGGCGTTGTTCTTGATAAAAGAGCAGTTAGTTAACTCTACGTTGCTAACGTAACTAGCATAGATGCCACCTCCATCTGATGCGTTTCCATTTTGAAACAATGCGTCATTTAGTACAAATACTGCAACATCGACGTATATCCCAGCTCCACGATAAGCCTTTCCATCCAGCAATGCAAGTCCACTGGCCTCTACTTGACTAGATGGCGCAGCGTATATCCCACCACCGTAACCTGAAGATAGATTCGCATTGTTCCCCCGAATTATTGATTGTGAAGAGCTGTTACTTAGTTGTAACATTGTCGACATCCCCTTAACGAAGACACCCCCACCTGTGCGAGCTGTATTAGACAACACGGACATATTGTCATGCCAGACACTAGCGTTCTCAATACCGATACCGCCTCCAGTTTCATTAGCGACGTTCGTTGATACGACCGAGTTTAACAAGTTACAGCTCGAACCGGTTTGTACGCTCATACCCCCGCCAGATACTGCCGAATTGTTTACTATCGAGCATCCCTGAATGGTAGCGGAGCCACTATCGATGGCCATTCCACCACCCGATTTCGCTTTACCTGAAGAAATTATCAATTGTTCGACGGAGCACAATTCTGTCAGGAACAAGTTACCACCTGCGTCCGACGCCTTGTTTGTTGACACCTGCGACGACGAAAATAACGTCTTCGCTAATATTTTGCTCTCATTTAGATACAGGCCGCCTCCAAGATTTGAAGCGCATCGCTCGATCAATGCACCGTCGTGAATGATACTTGATTTCTCCATGTAAACACCACCACCTAGCATGGCGCTAGTATCGTCCACTATGCTCGTGTCTTTCAGTTCTATCGTTGAAGTTGCAATATAAAGTCCGCCCCCGTTAATGGAAGCGTAGGAGTTGGATAGTACGCTGTTTTCCACTATAACATCAGCGTCCACGACGTATGCGGCAGCTCCCTTAATTGAATCGCAATTATCCACAGAAACCCCAGCAATCAAAGTTTCTCCGCTCAAATACATCCCCCCTCCATGGTTTAATCCAGTGCAGACCTTAATTGTCATGTCACCTGAAATGGAACTCGTCATAGCAAATACCCCTCCGCCATCCGGAGCTGTACCGAGTTCCAAGATAACGTTCTTCACTGTAATGTGGCTATCTGTCATCCACATTCCACCTCCAGCAACGTCAGCTGAGCACTTGGTGAGTACACAGTTCTCTAGACTGATATTTGCCTTCTCCGCATAGACACATCCACCATTGGGAGCGACGTTGAGCTCTTGCTTGACATTTTTCACTGTAGCGTCTCCTCCAACGAATATCGCACCACCGTTCTCGGTGGCTTTGTTACGGAGACAATGAGTATCAACCAAACCAGTCATCGTACTAGCGGTCATCCAGATCCCGCCTCCATTTACTGCAGTATTTTCCGAAATGAGAACTGGGCCTTTACTAGTCAGCTGCGAGTTTTTTAGCACGAGACCGCCGCCTTCCAGCGCCTCGTTTTCTTGAATAATCATGTTCAACCATTCAACAGTACTATCCACGATGGCTACACCGCCAGCGGACTCGTTCGCATGACCATTCCCCACAGTAATGTCATGAAAACTTGCATGTGAATCGTAAACGTAAATTCCAGCTCCATTCACTATGTACCATAACAGGTTAGTATACTACAGCGCTCAGTTATTTAATACCATTCACTTAACTTACTTGCTGTGTTCCATTTGATTGTCGAAGGAGATACGACTTGCTTGTCAAAGGCAATACTGATAGTGCCGGAGACGTATACACCACCACCTGTAGTTGCTTTGTTGCTTTGAATGGAAGTTCCTATCGTGACAAGATCTGAATTTCCTCTTAATGCGAGTCCTCCACCAATTTCAGCCTTGTTGTTATGGATGATACAGTTCTCCATTTCTAGCGCTCCACTATTCATAGCAAGTCCTCCGCCGCTTGATGCTTCATTATTGGCAAGGTACACATCTTTGAGCATAACAATACCGTCAACAAAAATTCCACCACCGCTCTCTAATCCAAGATTCTCGAAGAGCTGAGTGTCCGTCGTAGATAGTGAACTAGTACCTTTTAAGGCCACTGCTCCACCGTGAAGAGCGGTACTTTTGGTCACATTAGATTCAATCATAGAAGCATTTGAGTCTTCAAGATATAAGGCCCCACCTTCCGCGTCAGCCGAGGTTTCCGCCATTGCCACCTGAGAAAGCGTGATGGTACTACCACTGGCATAAAGTGCTCCACCGTTATGAGTTGCGCTAGAATCAGCTATATACAAATTGGTCCCGGTAAACTCTCCATCAATAATCTTGAATACTCCGCCGTCTGCCTCCACACAGTTTTGAAACGCCAAACCTTCCACCGACAGTTTAGAGGACGTCGAGAGAAAAAGAAAGCGCGATGCTTTACCACAGTCAACATTTGTCCAGAATGGGCCTTTCAACGTGGTTATTGTCAGAACTGCTGAGTCCACATTCAGATCGCGATTCAAAGAGCCTGAATATGTTCCAGGATATACGAGAATTGCACTTCCCGGTTTACTTAACTGCAAAGCTCGAGTTATCGTCTTCACAGCTTTTGAAGCGGTTCCTCTTTCATTCGTATCCATCATTTGACCAGTTCCCTGCACGTCATCGCCGAATTCTCCCGATACAACAAAAACCTTGTCAGGATCCAGATCACACACTGCGTGATGACAGTGTGTAGGATCTGAACAACACACGATTCGGTTGTTGCAGCCTTCACCGGTAAATCCGACGCTGCACTTGCAGCTACCGTCACTTTGTCTACGACCGTGTCCTGAACACGCGATGCCATTCCCTGGTAGGGGAATTCGTGTAATCTCGGTTGTTCCATCGATCTCGTAGTGCAGGTCAAAGCCTTTTGCTGTGACGCTAGCATCGCTAGTGAATGCAATAATCACAGAAGATTTGGCTTGGTAGACGAAGCGCCCCATTCGTATACAACCACCTTTCCATAGACGCTCCTTTGTCTGTGCGTCGAGAATTTCCACGTAGTCATGGTCACATTCAAGCTCGAACGTAGAAAACTGCACAATATGTGAAAAATTCAAAGACAATACCATCATAACAGCCTACTTTGGAGTACTTACCGTTAGCGTAATGTACGAGTACGAACTCATGGGACTGATTCTCCATTCCTTGTTGACCTTATTCGCATAATTGAGCTCGCGAATACGCCCAGATCTTCCTTGACAAATTGCGTCAAGTATGCTTTCCGAGGGATCCAATGTCGTCACGGTCACTGGTTCACTGACTGCTGATTGTGTAGTCCAAATCCTGTAGGATGTCGCTGTGGATAGTGTAGTTTTGTCTACGAAAGTCGAGTTTGTTGTTGTTCCGATATCTACCCCTGCTCGTTCGACGTGGTAAGTCGCAGTAGCTCCAGGATACGGATACCACGAAAGCTCCACGGAATCGCGCGACACTGAGATCACATTTACACAGATAAATAATACACTTATTAAATAATGACCTGGCGTGCTGGACTTACCGCATCCAATTTGTGGTGTCGACGGGATGTTTGCGCCTGAGGATGTCCTTGCGTATCTAGCCAAACTTGGAGGACTAGAGTCTCCAAACGTGTTCTGTGCCGTCTATAATTCATCAACAGAAACACGCTTTAAGCGTCAGATGTTGAATCGACATTACTCTCTCGTTGTAGGATACTTACCATCGAAATGGAATAGGAAGTGGATGCGCTCAATCCAGTCAAAGATGCAAAAGTTTGTCTTGTAGTGAAAGTCAGAACGATCGGTGGGTCACCCGTCACCACAGTGATAGTATACACGTCGATTGCGTCCCCTCCAATGTCACTCGGCATCTCCCAAGCGCAATCAATCGAAGTGGGGCCCACGGTTACAACTCTGAGGTTCTGCGGCGCACTGGGGGCAGTAACGCTACGAGTGGTAAACGTGAGAATTTCACTTTGAGGAGATTCTCCGACGTCATTCCACGCGGTAACGTAAGCCCAGTATGTTGTACCGGGAAGTAGTTTATATATCATGGTAGTAGCTTGGAAATCCTCGTAGACTTTCGTGAAAGGCCCATCCTTCGATACATTGGACATGCTCAATGTATACTCGTTCAGAGGAATCCCTCCAGAATCTACCGGTGGTCCCCACGACAGAGACACCGACCCACCTGTCCCAAAATCACGACTCAAGCCAACGGGAGCGCTCGGAATCGATGCACTAGTTGTCTCGACCGCAAATGTGGAAGAGATCCCACCACTGGCATATTTACTAATTGGGAGAATCTGGATCCCATACAAAGTATCTGGATCCATGTCTCCCACCACAATATTTGAAAATGTAGTTGATGTTTCCAATCGTCGATGGATGTTTTCACTCAACCTTCTCGTTCCAATAGGAAAACTCGAACTCTCTTCCAGGCTGTCGTAAGAAACATTCAGGGTGTTGTCTTGATCCAGATAAATGCTGTACATCATGTCACTCGAGATTGCTCCACCGAGATCAATAGGCTCGCTAAATGAGATCTCTGCTGCCCCACCCGTGGTCATCTGTACTGTCACGTCAATTATACCCTCTGGAGGCGTTGCTTTCGTCGTACTAAACGTTACAATGGGACTTTCAGGGCCCAAGCCATACGAATTATTAGCACGAATTACGACATCGTAGCTCGATTCGGCTAGTAACCTGTAGAAGGCGCAGGATGTCGTATTCGTCTTCACAGTCGTCCTACCAGATCCATCCGAATGCGAAGCGATTGTAGCGTAGAAATCTGTCACTTCAGACCCGCCATTGTCAGCTGGATAGTCCCATTCTACCTTCAACATGCCTCCCGTAGCGTTCACAAGCCTGGCTGCTTCACATGAGCCAGGAGGAGAATTCTTGCTTGTTCGGACAACTTTAACCGAAGAGTTCATAGATGTAAATTCTCCATTGTAGACGGAAGCCACGAAGGCGTAGTCACTTGAATTATTCAAGCGCGCGATAGTGGCCTGATGTTTGGGTCCATTGTAGACGAGCTGCCATGGGTCAGCAGATTCATTCCGCTTATAGTAAAGTTGATACTGCTGGATCTCGCTGCCCCCTGTGTCGTGTGGGTCAATCATGCTCATCGTAATCCCACCACCAGTTGTTCTGTACGTCACTAAAAGCGGCGCGCCAGGAGCAGTAACTTTAATTGTGGTGAACAGGCTACTTGGTCCAGTAGTAACTCGTCCAAAGTTACAGAGCGAAAGGGAATTCAGCGCCACCGCGCTAACGTTGTAAGTTGTCAGAGCTTTCAGCTTGGGCACGGACACAAACGTTCTGACTTGAAGATAATTCACTTTTGATGTTGTTTTCACGTAGGAATCCTCATTCAGCTTCTGTCCATCCCAATAGAGCGAAAAATCCAAGATCGGGATCCCACCTGGATACAGACAGATGTTAGACTGTCATTAAGACCTAAAGTGAATGGAGTAGTTGTACCTGTATCTTCAGGCGAAAGCAGCGTTACATTTATCATCCCTCCTGTGGATATTGACAACACAGGAGCAGGGGGGAGATCCGGTAGAGTTGGCTCTGAAGTATTCAGTGTAGTGAACGTCGTGGCTTGACCCATAATTCTTCCAGATTGACTTATTATCGAAGTCGTCACGTGGTCATATTTCAGTAAAATAGTTCCGGATATTGCACTCGACATGTCATCGACTACAAACACAGAATCCTAGCGGTACAATCACAAGGTATTAGCATAATTAAGATAGACTAGTGCGTTATCAACAGCAGTACTGACCTGAATTGAGATGACCGACCCAATCGACAGTCTATTCGATAGATCAACCGATGTGCGCAGAGTTCGTGATCCCTCTGCGATGGAAAACTTTCCCGGGAGGATCATGGACGGCACTGAGCTCGCTGCTAAGCCGAAAAATTCGTAAGCAGTGCTGGCATTCAGCGCTGCAACTCCGGCAAATAACGGACCCGAATTTGGTGAAGCTGTTGCGGACAAAAACCACGGACGCGAGAAACTTCTCGCGAAGATGGAATACGAAGAAATCATGGTACCCCCTACACCAATCACAACAATCACAATAAGGTTATTACTCACACAAGAGCAAAAAAAAGAAGAAGAAAAAGTGGGCGAGATGTACCTGTGTCGAGTGGTGCATTCCAGCTGAGGAAAACTTTCCCTCCGGTAGCTTTTTTGTATGCATTTGAATGAAGAATAAGAGGCCCAGGTTGAGTGGCTAACGTAGTATAGAAACGGAAGGAAGCACTCAAATTGCCCCATCCATTCTTTTCACCGACTGCATTGCCAGCCTACAATGCACGAGGTTAATAAGTCTACGATATTCAAAACAAAACGCTAGACATGTTACCTGGACAGAAAAATTGTATGCTGTACTAGCACTTAGTCCGTAAATCGTTCCGCGTTGAGTTGGCTGCAAGTAGTCAGCAGCAAGCTAACGCACAAAAATCATCACGTCAGATATACACACAAGCTTACTGATCAACACAAATAGAATTACCTGCGGGACATCAGATTTTCCTACGATGTAGACACGGTATTTGGCGATTGGAACCCCGCCCGAGTCTTCAGGAGGAGACCACGCCAAGGAAATTCGACCTCCTGTACGTGATTCAATAGACACCAAAGTACTGGCACCAGGAAGCGATGGCGCTATTGTTGAAAACTGTGTAGAGTTGCTGAATGTTCCCAATCCAAACGAGTTCGTGGCAGCAATCGTAACATTGTACGATGTCATGGCGGTCAAGTTTCCGATCGAAAATGTTGGTGCCACAGCTTTAGTGAAGTCCATTGAGCTCGTTTCAGTGCTAAGACGTACCATATAATTCGTTATGGCTCCGGTTGCACTGCCATTGTGATCAGGAAAGTCCGTAGCGAACGTAGCTAAACCTCCTGTTACCGATAAAAGTTGAGGTGGCGGACAAGTACCAGGATCCGAGATATCCCCGTCGTCGAGGATCGTAATTCGCGTAACAGGCTGGTGAAGCCTTGCCCCACCGCTTACTGTCATCCGAATGAAGAAATATTCGTCGGGGAATTCAAATAGCTTGTCGTTAATGATGGAGAACGTGAAATTCGCTTTCGTGACGCCACTGTCCATCACAACCGGAGTTGTTGTCTTGCTATAATCGATATCTGGTGATGCTGTACCACCCCAGAAGTCAAAACCGAGTGTAATACTAGTACTTTTACCATATTCGCGAATAATAGTAACAGTTCCAGTTCGAGCATCTTCGGAGAAGGCGTACGCCGGCTTCTCAAAGCTGACGAAGCCAGCATCTCCATCATCTACAATGGTTACTGTAGTAACATTATTGCTTCCGATTTTGGGTCTCCCTTCTGCTAGTGAAGACTCGACACCAGTGAAACGGACAGCGAATGTTTCGTCAGGGTTTTCGTAATCTGCGTCGTTGGTAATGAGGATCACGATAGAGTTTTGACTCTGCAGTGACTCGAATACAATCGTCCCTGTGGTTATGCTGGAGTCTTTAGCGACAAAATAGTCGGAGCCGATGGTAGCAGGCCGCGTTCCTGTCGACTCAGTTGAATAGAAAACCGTAATCCGGCCGCTAAGACCAGAAGTTCGCTGTACCACAAGAGCTACTTGCGTTGCGTTCTCGAGTACAGACATGCTAGACTGTGCAAAATTGAATTCACCGGCAGCGTCAGGCTGTGTCGTTATGGTTCGAGCAGGACTCCATATTCCATGTCCATTCTTATTTACCGCACAGACCGAAAAGCTGTAAACACTGCTGTAAGCGAGCTGTGTCGCAGTGTAAGTCAGGTTAATTGTCGGGTTGGTCGCATCCGTACTAGAGTTCACAATTCGAACTTCATACGATAAATCCAAGCTACCACCGGTATCAGCTGGTGGACTCCAAGAAATCGATAACGCTGTACCTGTAGCGCCAATGGGAACTGGGGCTGTCAAGATTGGCCCTGGTTGATTCTGGGGGGTTGTTTGAATTGTCACGGTGTCGCTTAAAAGTCCTTCGCCAACCGAATTGACAGCTGAACAAGCCACTGGGTACTTCGACGATGCAGTAACATTGTAAAATGTGTAACTTGTTGGCCTCCCAGGAACCACCTTCAGAGTCGTCTTCAACTTTGCAACATCGAGGATATACTCGTAGATTTTCATGTCAGTTACGGGGGATCCTCCAGTGAACAGCGGTGGCTCGACTTGAATCGTGAAATTTCCGCCGTAAACAGACGTAACCAAGGGTTTATTGGGACTATTTGGCACAGACACAGAGGTCGTTGTCAACGTGGCACTAACTTCTTCACTTGTACCGATGTCGTTATTGACTTTAACGTAGCCACTGTACGACGTGCTGGCGGTAAGTCCAGTAAAGAGATAGTACGAAGCAGTCTTCACAGTGACGTTCTCCACTAGCAACGAACCTAGCATCAACTTCAGGCCATAGGATGTTATTGGTAGTCCTCCAGAGTCTCCATCGGGTATCCATGATGCGTTCAGAAAACTAGAGCCCGGAACAGCAGAGAGTGACTGTGGCTTCTGTGGTTTCGTCGCTGCCGTTGTTTTAGCAGAGCAATCTTCGCTGGAGACAGATACCATTAAATTCTGAGCGATGGCTCGAACATTGTAGCTGTAACTCGTGTTAGCTGTCAAACGATCTTTGTTGGTAAAGCTCCTCGTATCTGCAGATAACGTCCCGCTCACAAGGTCTCCGTTTCGATACACCATATATCCAGCTATAGGTTGTCCTCCAGTATCAAACGAGCGGTCCCATCCAATCGTGATTGCACCTCCAGTAGTATAAGTCAGTTGTCGAACGTTCAAAGGTGCTGAAGGAAAAGTGATCATGTCTGTCGTAGCCATGAGAGGCAAACTGAGTGGACTATCGCCAGCAGCGTTCGATGTCTTGATCGCATACGTGTACTTCGTACTCGCCGTGAGATCGTTGTGTACGAATGACAGTACACTCGCATTGTTGGTCGAGAAAATCACGCTTGAAAGCTCTTTAGAATTTAGATAGAGGGTGTAGCCTGTAAGAGGAACACCTCCTTTATCCTTCGGTGGAATCCAGACCAACTCAATGATTCCTCCCGTGTAGTGGCCAACAAGAAGCTCTGGAGCTGTTCGCGGAGGTGTTGCAGTTGTGGTAGAGGCTTGAACAACCGAGCTCCACGCTTGTAGCGCTGAATCGAAGCAGCTCGATACGTCCAAGTATGCGACTACTTGCATACTGTAGTCAGTGTTAGCTGCCAGTCCGTAGACTGTTCCTTCTCGAGCGAGAATACCTTTTCCGTCGTATCCAATGACATTTGTTGCGTTGCTACCGATTGAAGCGATCTTAATCGTGTAACCTGTAACTTCACGCCCACCAACGTCAAGTGGCTCATTCCATGCCAGTGTTATTGCACCTCCGGTCTTATCGATGACACTGACATTAGTTGGTGCACTTGGTAGCGACTTGGGCAGCGTTTGGTTTGATATGACCGGACTGTACGCACTCGGACCGACAGAGTTCACGACTTGATACTTGATGTGATAGACGGTTTGGTAACTCAAGCGATAAGCCGTGTGCTCTGCAGACGCACCGCTGTAGACTGGAGCAAACTCAACTTCATCATCTGCCCTCATGAAAAGCCGGTACTCTTGAATAATGGACCCTCCAACGTTGACTGGGTCGAACATTGCGACGGTCATGGCTCCTGCACTAGCCCATGTAACAGCAGCTACTGGTGGCATGTCAGGGTAGTCAGGATTTGACGTAGTGAGCGCTACCACTTCGGAGAATTCACCTTGCGTCACGAATGCTGTGGATGCTTGAATTTGAATGCTGTACGATGTCAGAGCTAGCAGTTGCTTGATGGTGCACACCGTCGGGGTTGAGCAGGAAACTGACGAAAAGAGCGACCGCGTACTAGTGGTGGTTTCTTGTACCTTGTAGATCTTGTAAGCGACGATCGGAGACCCACCATCGTCCAACGGAGAGTCCCATTTAATGAGTACGCTAGAACTTGACGCACTTACAACTTGAATGTTACGAGGTGCAGTCGGTGCTGTTGCAGGACGTGTGGCGATGAGCAAAGACGTGCTTGATACTCCAGCTCCAGCAGAATTCACAGCTTGTACTGATAACTGGTAGGTTGTTGACTGGTTCAATCCGTACAAGGTTATCGTTTCAGTCGGGGATTCCTTCGTGATGACAATCCCAGTTCCAGCCACTACGCTCACCAAGTAACTCAAAGTGATATCCGCACCTCCTCGATCGACTGGTGGCGTCCACTGTAGTCCCAAAGCCCCACCTGAAACCAATATTTTTTGAAGATTTAAGCACTGCTTAGGTAACGAGATATCTCCATCATCAAGCGCAGTCACCGCTGCCGTAGTGTACGTTCCGTTTAGTACTCCACCTTCGACAATATGAAAGCCTATCGTGATGCTGTCGGCGACGTATTGGAACTCAGAATCATCCGCGATACTAACCGAGATTGTTTGTTGTGTGACGTTCTCTTCGAATACAACTGTTACATCCACCAACTGGAATCGATTAACCACACTATAGTTACTGCTCACGAAAGTCTCGATAACTGCTCCTGGACTACATCCTCCCGTTCGAGTCATCGTGAGGTAAGCAGTCCCGCTATTCTCCAAAACCATAAGCGCTGGATCAGCAAACGAAACAAACCCAGCGTCACCGTCATCTTCCAGATAAACATCGGTAGTACTTTGTAGCGCAGTGGTTGAATCCGTGATGACAACCTGAAATGTAATGCCAGGGTTGTACACTGTGTCGCTGATGACCGAAATATCGACAGAGTCCGACACAACATTTGCCATCAATGTTCTCGTTCCAGTCGCGCGAACGTAATTTACTCCATCTAGCGCTGATCCAGCAACAACGTCGAACGAATATGAAACATTACCGAACGATCCATTCACTCGGGTTATCGGTACATACACGATCCCTGCGTCTTCTTTCACTGCCATTTCCGAAGACGCAGCAACAATTATCCCTTCGAAAGGCTGCTCGGTTCCAACCAGTACCGATGAACTGACATCTCCGACAAGAGAGGTGCTAGTTATCGCCACCACACTTATGCTGTAGAAGGACGAATGCTGCAAGTCTTCAAGCACAATTCTAGTAGAGTCAGTCATCTTCATCTGCGGATCCTCCTCTAGTACACCTGTACTATCACATTTGAAGAACGTCACTTCATACTGAATATGCTCGTCTCCACCCGTATCCTGAACTGTATCCCACGTCAATGTCATTCGGCTGAATGTGACAGATACTTTTTGAAGGTTTTGAACTTGACCTGGCGTGGAAATCGCGGTTGTGGTGACTGGTAATGATTCGCTTTTGTTTTCACCGGCTGAGTTCTTCGCAGAAACTTTGAACGTATAGACGGTCTCTGCTACTAATCCATAGATCGTCACACCCCATTCGTTTACAAAAGTATACACGCGCGTGTCATCCTGATACAAAATCAACGTAACTTCCTCGCCACCAGTATAATTTGGCATTGCGACGTGAATTTCCACACTTCCACCTCGAGTGTTACTTGCTTCAGGGATCGGTGGAGCATCCGGATCATCAGGGGATGCTGTCTCAACTGTAAACTTCACAAGAAGACTTTCACCTTGATCATTCACTGCTTGTCCAGATAATACGTAAGGTGTACTTGCTGTGAGATTCATGAAGGTACAGGATAATGCTGTCGTAGTTATTGACTCGA
Source organism: Phytophthora nicotianae INRA-310 (assembly GCF_000247585.1). Classification (NCBI taxonomy): domain Eukaryota; phylum Oomycota; class Peronosporomycetes; order Peronosporales; family Peronosporaceae; genus Phytophthora; species Phytophthora nicotianae. Next base: position 443,330 of record NW_008649018.1, on the reverse strand, counting down.
CTGCGGCCGACTCATCTCCAATAAACAGTGTAATCACATACTCAGTGACTGATATTCCACCAGTGAATTCAGGCGCCACCCACGAGACTTCAAGCCGTCCGCCGAAAGAGGCAACACTTTCAAATACTGGAGGATCTGAAATGACAGGCAATCCAGTTACAGCGTTGGCAGAGGTTGCGTAGCCACTGTACAATCCGTTAAACGCCGCTATCGTGTACGTGTAGCCGCTCGAAGCACTTAAACCAGAACGGTCTTCAAACGTGGTGCTTGTCGCAACGTAGCTAGTAGAGCGGCCAGTACGAGTAATTTCATAATGCTCGATTTGTCGCCCTCCCGTGTCCTGGGGTGGGTCCCACGTTAGAGTGATGCTGCCGCCAGTGTTGTTCACGGAACGAAAACTTTGTACCCAAGTCGGTCTTGAAGCAATAGACGTCGATGTAGTTAGAATCATGCTTCTCTCACTGGATCCTTCTTGGTTCGTAGCAGTAACAGCATAACTATAACTTGCGCTTTCGGAAAGTCCATAATGGGTAAAACTCGACACACCAGGCGGAAAACTGCTTAGTAGTTCAAAGCCACTGGAGCTAATAGTTGTTACCAATTCAACGTAGTATCCTTGCAATTCCAGTCCGGCTAGATCATCGGGAACAGTCCAGCCGATCGTTATTGCACCTCCCGTAGCTGAAATACGATAAACCAGTCCCGGGGGCGCCAGTGGGCTGGAGGTGAGGGTCGATACTTCCAAAAAGGAGCTCATATTGTGCTGATCAGGATCAACACAAAAGCTGGCGTCATTGAGCGCGACGACAGCAAAAAAGTACGTCAAATTCCTCGTTAGTCCTCTAGCTGTGAGGCTTCGATCCCTGGAATCTTGGCCATCGTAAAGAGTAAAGTAGTCATCGTTCCAAACGTCGTACTTTTGATAAACGATATATCCAATAACGGCCGCAGCCCCTCCCAGATCATCAGGCTCATCCCATTCAAGCACGATATTGCCAGCTGTAATTGTAGGAGCACGCAAATTTAGAGGTGGCGATGGTAAGGCGATGACAGAGTTGGTTATGAAAACTGCACACTCTCCTGGTGGACTCTCTCCCTATAATGTGACAAAGCAGCAAGAAGTCAGCGACAAGATCATGAGCAGATCGACACAAGACGTACCATAGCATTGGAGAAAACTGTATATACTTCGTAGCTTGTGCTCACCAAAAGATTGCTGCTCGTACACGTAGGATCTGCATCCTCAAATGCCGACAAATCCATCGAGCATGCAATCGTGAATACTTCATTTGTAGTAGAGGCAGTATCGGTGGTCTTCCGGAGATAGAGCGCGCAATGTGATAACGGCATACCGCCCTTATCACTGGGTCGCCGCATTAAGAATACAAGTGTTCCTCCGCGAGGTTGTCCTACAAGAGTCACAGCCGGAGGGGCACTTGGAGCTACTCCAATCGCAGTTTTAATACGTATTTGTGCCGTGGATGTGTCATCCATACTATCTGGAAATGACTCAGTACTGCAGGAAACGTAGCAATCGTAGTAGCTGGAGGCGTTTAAGCCGTCCACAACCACCAGCAAAGTTGTAGCATTGATCGATTCCGACAGCAACAGATTTCCATCCATGTCTTCGACAGAAAGATGGTATCCCACTACTGGACTTCCGCCGTCATCTCGAGGGGGTTTCCACGTCAGTGTCACCTCTGTGTTGAAAATATCTGTAGCACTTAACGAAAGCGGGGAGCTTGGAAGAGTAGCATCCGTTGTTGCAACTTCTACAGCATCAGAGTATTCCCCCACGCCAAAATGATTCCAAACTGCAACTTCGACGAGATAAATACTTCGTGCTGAGAGCCCCGACAACGTAAAAATTGTTTGTGTCGTGTTGAAGACGCTATAAAACGTTCCCAAGCTTGCATTCGAGACACGAACCAAGTATCCCGTAACGTTAACTCCATCAGAAGCAGTGCTTGTCCATCCAATCTCAAATTCTCCTCCAGTCGAGTAAACAATTGAGATGTTATCAGTTTTTCTGGGCACAGCGCTCGAGATACTCTCGTCATCATGTATCGTCACATTATGCGTCAGAAGTTGATCTGCACCGGTTAATTCGGTCTGACCAGTCAAGCGAAGACCAAATACTTTATCAGAGTTGACAACGAGGTTGTCGATCAGCTGCACCCAAATCTGCGTGCTGCTCTGTTGGTCTGTCAGTACTATAGTTCCACTCACAGCAACGTAATCTTCCCCTGTAACTGCGGTAATGTCAAATGACTCAAAGCTGAACGTAACTCTCCCCGTCGTTCCATTGAGACGCAAGACGTTTATCATGACAAATGAAGAGTCTTCATAAATGACAGAAGAGCTCGCGGGAAATGACACAAAGCCCGCTTCTTGTCGAGCATCCATATGCAAGACTGCTGAATGCTGCCCAGATAGATCAACTCCAAATGGGGACACCACAACTTGGGATGGAAGCAGCTCTGCCGATTGATCATCCCACATCGAAAATGCCACACTAGCATTTTCTTGTCCATCGACAAACGACAAGTAGCATGGCAGTGGAACAGATTCAGATGAAATCAGGTACAAAGTGCAATCACAACCACCGCTTGTTGCACGCTTGCAGCGCAGAAAAACCGTGTCAGGGCCAGTCACATGTACGCCCACCTCAACAGCCCCTGACGTCCCGTTGCTTCGACGCACAACTGTATTGATGATCCCGTCTTTATCTGCATTGTAGTTGGTATCTGCCATCCCAAATGCACCTGAATATATCGACAACACGGGTGAAAAATGCCGCTACCTATGAGTGAATCATAGCACAAGCAAACGTACCAGGCGAGATATCGCTAGTTTTGAAGGAAACAGGGTTCGATGCACTTGATCCAAGCGGACCATTGGCCTGAGCACTGATTTCATACTCAGTCGTTGCCTTCAACATCTCCAACTTGTATGAAGTCGGACAAACGTAATGGTCAAAGATGGCGTCTTCTTCGCATGATACAGTGTAGTTCTGGATCTCAATACCGTTTCGCCGAAGAAATACATCGTATGATCTTGTGTCCTTGTCGTAAGGTTTTGACCCGATTGCTATAACTGCGCTGTAAGTGTTCACTTGCAGCAACGTAGCAACAGGGGTTGGTGGGATACCAGACGCAGTCTTAAACATCGCTTGAGCCCAGGTAGATGGCGCAGCCAGGGAATTTTCCACTTTGACTAGAACAGAATAAGACTGATTCGGTTCCAGGTTCTCCAGGACAAAACTGCAGCAATTAAAGCTGGTTGAATCAACGACAGTTCCAGCATTTTTCACCATGTACTGGTAACTCAGTGAAGGCTCTCCTCCCGTGTCGCAGGGTGGAGTCACGCTCACTTGCAAACGGTTGTACATGCTCCCGATTAGAGAAAACGTCGGTGCCATTGGAGTCGACAGAGCTTCAGTGGAAAGCTTTATAACAGCCATAGCACCTTCGACCAATGACGCATTTACAGCAGCAACACCGTACACATAGGTCGTTTCCGCCGCCATCCCACTACAATCACTGTACGGAGGCATAACGTATCTGGGTGTTAACAGTTCGTAGTTTCGATATACGCGATACCCAACAACCGGGCCACCTCCAGTATCCTGCAGCAAAGCATGACGTTAGACCTGTGCACCAAAGCCATGAGCCGAAGAACATACCACCGGAGAATCCCATGTGAACTGAATCGATCCACCTGTTGCTCCAAGTTGACGCAAACTTGCAGGATACGATGGGGAGGTTTGAACCCTACATGATAAAATAACGATCATAATTTCGTTAGCAGGTGACGGAAAAATAGATTGTATGTGTTTCAGTCTGCTCACGTCGTCTGGAATCCCTGGAGTTCGGATATCGTACTCTTTCCAGCACGATTGCTTGCTTGCACACTGAAATAGTAGGTTGACGAGTAGTTCAGCCCATTAAAAATTGCTGATGTTGTGCCCACCACCGCTCGTGGTCCTGTTACTGGTGTCATTAATCCACACGAAAGACCGAACCCATGACTGCTACCATGGCGAGTAAGGCAGCAATTAAATGTACTATCGGGGCACTGTGTTGTAGGTTGTTGGCACAGTAATGCGTCCTCGATCAGTTGGTACTGAGTGTCTTTTAGCTTCACGGAATTACACGCCGAACACGGACTCGAGATGCTGCTGTTAAAGCATGGAGTAGCGCGGAAAGCTGTGGTTTTATACTCAATTGCGGACAGCAATTCACCTCCTCGGTTTTGGGATGGATTCCACGCAATCTCGATAGCTCCTCCAGTGGCGAAGATCAACGCTATGTCCAATGGCTTACCTGGAGGTGTTAATGACAGTGTGCTAAACGATCCACCGATAGTGCTAGCGCTTTTCTTCCCAGCGGCATTGGCAGCAGTCACTTTTACAGTGTACATCTTGTTGGCAGCAAGGTTTTCAATCAGAATGGGAGACGATATCGCCGATATCTCCTCCTGTCTTCCGGGTGACATCAAAATGATCGTATATCCTGTTCACATCACAAAGCAGATTAGTCCTGCGATGCAGAATTTGCTAATCAAACATCCTCAGTACCTGTTATCTCAGCGTCTCCACTATCAAAAGGCGATGACCATTCCAGCAGTGCACTGCTTTCAGTAACATTCGTTACAGCTATATCGCGAGGGTTTGACGGGGCTGTCGGCACTGTCGTGTTCATGATGGTTGGGGCACTGTACAAAGAGGTCCCCAGATCCGTAATAACCGCAACAAAGACTGCGTAGCTAGAGTTTGATTGCAGAGATGTAGCGTTAAACATCACGTCGTCGTCAGCGTCAACGCTGTTCTCGAAATAATTTCCAGCGGCATCACCAATCTTTATCGAAAATCCGGTACAATTTACACCTTGCATATTTGTCGGCTTCAATAGAAGCATCGTAATCATGCCGCCGGTTGCCTTCAAGAAGTATGGACTTGGTGGTGCCCCAGGAACAGAAGCTGCAGTAGTCCAAGCTTCCGTCCCATTCGTCAGCTGCAGACTGATCGGCACTGAGATACAAATGTCCGCAAGGTTGACTGCCACTGCCTTGAAAAAATATCGGGTATTCGGGAGAAGTGGTTCATCGTCTGAGTCGGAGGAATATAAAATTTCCACTGCATCGATTTTATCGGTGTCAATTGTCGTGGTGACTTCAGTGAAATCACTAATATCATCTGCAGCTATGTAGACGTTGTAACCTTGGATACGACTTCCACCTAAGGCCAAAGATTTAAACTGTTAGCAGAGTGAAAAGAGCACTAAACCCTCCACCGCACCAGCTAGGAAATACCGTCATCGAGTGGTGGATTCAACTGCAGAAGAACAGAGGCACCTGAATCAGCCAGAAGACATACGATAAGATGTTACCCCTTACGACACAAAGCAAGTAGGATCGCACCTGTTGCCTTTACCACTGTGGGTGGAGGGCATGGGCCAGGAAGCTGTAGCGCCGTGGTTGTTATCACTAATGGGTCACTGTTTGATGACACTAGATCACCTTCGTTGGTCGCAAAAGCCGAGATCCAATACTTCGTGCGAGCGTTCAAGCCGTAGCTGTTGAAGACAAGCACGCCTGAGCTGGTGACGGACAGAGTCTGGCTTGTCACCACGCCATAAATGTCGCTAACCACGACTGTCACATTGCTAAGGGCGACGCCGCCTGTGTCGTGTGGGGTCTCGACGCTCACTTGAACAAAACCACCACTCACAGTTACTTTCGTAGGGATATCTGGACTATTCGGCGCTGTGCGATTCAGCGTCGTTGCAGCAACCACATCCGAGTACAACGGCTCAGATCCATTGGCTAGGATGGCTTTTACTTGGTAAGAGTACACCGTGTTGTTGCTCAGTCCATAAAGGTAGTAGCTACTCGCATCAGGGCCGACAGTCGCTCGTTCTTGGTTATTCACAATCACGTGATATCCTTCAAGCTCATCGGGATCCAATGCTGTTGATAGGTTCCTGTGGTTGCCAAGCAGCATAGATAACAATTATTCTTTAGCACAGTGCTCAGTCAAGTACTCCAAGTTGAGCGTACCATTGAATGTGCAACGTCCCTCCTGTAGCCGACCCCCAAGCAATTATCGAGGGATTGCTCGATTGAGCGTCAGTTCTCACCATCATGTTTATCAGTAGCATCAGCCAGCAAGTCACAAGGCGCACCGCTCGGCTCGCCATCTTGCTGTCGTATCAAAAAGTAGGGACTCAAATGCGAAGGATATAGCGACTATTAGTGGTCCCGTTTGATGAGCAGCGACCTTTTGCGGCGGGGCGGTGGACATACAGACAATAATATCTGATCATTACAAGCAAAATCGATGGCACTTGCACCCCTCTGGTCATCAGCAAGCCGACACCTACACTAACGCGCGCATCACGCGGTCTGCCTCGGGGAACAAGAGTTTCAAAAATGGGTCTTCAGTCGCCATGGCCTTCACTACGTCGGTGGCTTCGTGCCGGTAGCTCTTCTGCCATTTTTTGTGCTTCTTCAAAATCTGGTGGGCTGTGCTTCCTTGGACACGGTCCTGTACAAAAAATAAAACAGCAAAAGTTTAGTTTTACATGACCGTGCTTGAAGTACTTCATAATCCGCACCTTTTCCAGCATGTTCAAAATCTCGATCGCTTCAGCGCGGACGATATGCTGCTCCTTCACCTTTCCGAGGCTGTCGGGGTTCTCTAGAATGTTCAAGAGGAAGCCGAACAGATCCAACCGACTTGCAAGATACACAATACCAGCGCTCGCGTCTCTATCGCCGTGCTCGGGATAATCCTTCACGATTCGTCGCATGATCTCCAGCACAAACGCACTCTCACAGTGAAGAGGGCCTCCTCGAATGGGGTTAATGATCGCCATCAAGCACGACAATGCTGTGGAACACATTGACTGCATCGACGCAATGCACGTTCGAGACATTGTGCATACTCGAAGGATTCGAACAACGTTGACCACGCACGGCTCACACGCTTGAGAACGGACTGTTTGGTTCAGATACTCGCAGCATTTCGAAGGGATCTGGAGCTCCGCTGCGTTCTCCAGTAATGGTGTCTCAAACTGAAAAAATCGTAGTAGAAGGTTAGTACTCTTTTGAGTAATGTGGCGGTGGTGAAGGCATATGTTACCTGTAGTAGACACACTAGTGAAGACCCGACAAGATCAATCAGATTAATATCACGCTGTATCATCTCGTCGTCCGCACGAGGCATCGTCGCGCGAAGTGCTGATGTCATGTGAGCGAGCTGCTTGAACAATACTTCGAACTCCGACCACAAACAGGTCATGAAGTACCTGCAAAATATGAAGCATACCCGTCAGTACGAGATCAAATTTGTTATCCTCGCAAGTAAACACGTACAGAGGATCGTGCAGGTTGAAAGTGGGGTCTTCCATGTACAACGTGAGATAGACATTGCCAGCCATCGGAGCTGGATACAAGCCCGTGTAATCGATCTCAAACGAGTCAACCACGGACGTGAAGTTCCCGTCCTCCGTCTCAGTAATCGATGTTGACGAGAAGTAGATGTTGAGGAAGTTGACGATACTATTTCGCTGATGGTTGCGGAACTCGGCGTTCCATACGAGCTCTGGCGTCTTGTGGTCGGCCTACACAACGGAAACAACAACCTGTGAGAAAATTTCTAAACGGAGAACGGACGAAGCACACATCTCACCATAATATACTCCACGATGGTGTCTGGACATGAAGCAATTGTCCGAATGATAGCAGGAGGGAAGAAGCGGCAGAGCGCGCGCCTCGACTCAATGTTCAGCGGTGCTCCATCCTTGACCAATTCAGAGAGAATCATGGCGGACGGGATACGCAACCGCTCGGCTGCATCAAACTCGTCGTCGACGATGGTTTCTTCGACAAGCAACAACCACCCAATGAATTCCAAGTAGACTCCGGACTGGAGGATTTCTGAAACACACTTGGCCGCAGCTCCGTTCGCACAAAGATTGCGAATAATCCCGAGTGCATCAGGCCCCACGTCTTGGCAGATATGAACCAACTCGATGAGGATATCACAAATTCCGAATTCCAGGGCGGCTGTGCTAAAGTCTTCTAGTGTCGACAGGACTTGAAGTGTCGCAATGCAGTGCAACCGGCACGGCACATACAACTGCTGGGTTAGCACAAGGCTCTTCTCGGCGTCTTCGCTCTGATGGACTTCATTGTCCGGTGGGAATAGAAGACGTAACACCATCTTCATGGCGCTGTCGTTTGCCACCAGGTTCTTTTCCACCAGTGTCGGAGCCACTGAAGTTGCAATCGACAAACAGTTCAAAGCGGTAACTCTGTCCAATGTAATTCGCTGCTCTTCGTCGATATTCCAGCCAGCATAGGGAGGAAGCCGCTGCACACTCCCCTCTTCGTTCACAAACTCAGGATAAACAAGCTCTCCACTGTCAATGAACGAGAACAACTCCTTGAAGAATGTTTCGGTAAGTCCCAGCTCAGCGATGGGCGCTGGGACCATGCTTTTCTCAATGACGAGAAGACTGCCCATGAGCATTTCGATGTAGAGACCGCCGACATAGAACAGGTCTGCCAGATACATGAACCGGAACTTAATGGCGTCGACGTATTGTTCGTTCGTCGTCATTGCAGGCTCGACACTGGCCCTTGGGGATACGAAATTCATCAGCTCTTGTCGCATCTCACTATTCCAAAACAGCGTGTAGGATTCGCATTCGCCATGGAAGATCTTCAAGAACTCGTGATGGCTGCTCAGTAGCAATAGACCCGACAAATTCGGCGTCATTAGCGCGTCGACAACCTGTTTCACCAAAGCATTGGGTGGAGATTGGAGCTCACTCCCGTCGATAAACAGTCCTCCAAGTCTGCAAAGAGCACGAACTGCCATGACAGCTAACAGGTTCTGGATTTCCACGGCCACAGTCGCATATCCTTCTTCCTCGGTCTCAACGTTGTGCTGCAACCGGGTGCGGACGGTGGTGTCGTCCAACTCTACGTCGTACGTTGAAAAGAGCTTGAATAATTGCCACAACACGCCAGCTTTGACAAGCCGTTGCTGGTTTTTCTCCAGCTGTGCCATTCTCGATATGCCTGTAGCCAAACAAAGAGTTAGCAAAGAACGCAACCATGATTCGGAATCGAACGTACCTTCAAGAACTTGCTGCGCAAGCTTCGCCATCACGAAGGATTTCTGTTCAGCATTGTTCCACATCCACAGAATGCGAACCATATCCACCAGCAATGTTGATGGCTCCGCAATCCATTCCCTTCCACGAGGTGATGCCAAGAGCCCCGTGATAGTTTGAAGCAAGTAAAAGCACACCTCCAGCAATTCTGGTTTTTCTGCCGCTTCACAGCCAACCATTGAATCAACGCAGAAATTCACAACCTTCTCGAGAGTATTCAAGTCTGGCTGCTCAAGCAGTAGTTCGCCGTTGGCTACCGATACTGCACACGTGTTGTAGATCAGCTCTGCAGCGCAAACGGAGATCTCAAGGGTCTGAGCTGTTGTGGTGCCTTCTGGGGGAACTCCATCCGCTGTGCAGTGAGAGTCCAGTAGTGGAAGCAGAAGATCGTAAGCGTCAAACTCATAGTCTACGAGCTGTTCTGGATAGCGATTGCACATGATGACTAAAGAGTGAAGCAGAAGCAGCAGGTTCTCAGGGTCATGGCCAGCGGACAATAAAGTTGGTCGTGGGCATGTAAGAACTCGGTACGCCTCTTGCAGCTCGTCCAGTCTGTTACCACCCGCAACAAACATCGTTAGTGTTACAAGTGAACCAACGTGCATGCACGATGCATAATGCTTACCTTTCAGAGTATGTGCTCGCAGAGATGTTTGACTGAATAAGAGCTCGACCCTTCTCCTTGAACCCAGCACGAAGAGTAGCATCAGAATTTTGCATACCCTCCTCATCAGTAACATCCAAGATTTGTCGCGCTTGACCAAAGGTCATGGATGTATCTTGGCGGTTCACTTCGGCGCGCCATTCCATGGTTAGCTTCTCCATAAAATTCAAGGGGTCAGCAATGTCGAAGGTGCCGTGCTCACAAAACTGGCCCAGGTAAACTCCACCACACCAGACTTCATCGGCCAACTCCTTGAACGCAACAGGTGCCATCGGGCAAAAGCACCAATCGCGCGACGCATCTTCTTCCAAAACCTCGGCATAATCTTGCAAATGCGCTTGGCATACGGTCTGTAAATGCTCCCGCATAGCGTCATTCCAAATCACCAGCGGCGACTGTTCTCCCTCGCAGAATACGTTTGTGAACGCAGAAGGAGACGACTGATCCAGCAAGTTGATCATAGCCTGAGGTAAAATGTTTTTCAGTGAGCTCGTTCCGTTGAATTTGGCCTGATGTTTATGTGTAGCCTTCAGCAATCCCGCCATAGACTTGAAATCGGATGCTCCTCCTACGAACGCCAAGTAGAACAAGCCCCAGGAGAACAACGATGCTCGATTTGTTACGTCTTCTTCTGGTGATTCACCAATTGGCTGCTGATCAATGTACAAGAATTCGAGCAACGTGGCAACCTTTTCCCATAGTTTAGGATGATTGCTTCGAATCAACACCGGTAAAATTTGACGGGCGAATCTCCATAACGTCGTCTTTCCTCGGGGCAGCGGGAAAATGGGCGATGTGAAGTCGTCGTCACGTTTACTTAACAACGAGTTACTGTGTGCCACCGAGAGTAGCACGCTAATTGCATCGTGTGCCATCTGGAGCGGGTTCAAGTCGCCTAGAATTCCAACTTCCCATCGCAACTGCGCGATTTCCATGACTTTAGCCTTTGTCGTAAATGATTCGCAAGCTAGGTCATCGTGGCGTTTAACCCAGAACGAGCTCATGTCTGTGTGCTCTTCGTCTCGTTTCTGCTTCAATTCGTTCACGCTAAATGGTCCGAGTTGCTCTCCTCCGTCAGTTTCGAGAATCCACAGTTTCTTCGGCTCGGTGATATCACCAACATCGCGGTTCGTCGAGTGTGCCAACTGGAGAAGTTGAACCGCCAGCTCCACGTTGTGTTCACTGCGTAGCACTCGACGTGCATTCCCAGGGTGCATACACAACGCCCGAACGGTCTGAAGGAAGTTCGCCAACATCGACGCATGTACGGTCTCGCTCATGAGCGTCCACAGGTGTTCAACCTCTTCGAAATTCACGGCATTCACATATCCTGCATGAGCAGCTGCCACAACTCCCATACTTTTAATGCACAGTATCGACGTTTCCAGATCGTCTCTATACTCGGCGTGGATGTTCTCGCGCAGCATCCGAACATACAGTGCCGCCAGTACCGCTGCAGGGTTCCGGACAGGAACCTGCTCGGGTGTCAGTACTATGAACTCGTCTTCCTCCGTGACTGATCCAAAGAAGGACATTTTACTCCGCAAATGCGCCAGTATTCTGATGTAACATCCACCAACGCCGACCTCATTGGCGAGACTTGGATACGGCACCTCAAAATCCTCGTAGTTCCATCGAGCTTTCATCATTCCGCTGTTAATTTGGAATTGGGTGAAGCGCTTAATTTCAGCGTATAATGCAGACCGAAGTTCTTCTCGTGTCTGTTTGTTCCAAATCATATGAACAGTCTCGTGGTCCAGGCTGAGCATGTGAAAGAGAAGACGGAAGTTCTCTTGTGCACGCGCAGAGCGTGATATCGCGCGGTGTCTTCCCTTTGAAGTCTTGTTCCCGTGCTGAGCAGGTGCTTTCTTACCACCGAGAGCACCTAGGAAGCTTAGAGCCACATCCCTCTTGCGGAGACGTGGTGCCGGGTCGTGTGAACTGGAGCTACGAGACTTGGATTCATGCATTGAATTGTTAGTCGATCGCAAGCTCTTAGAGGTCCCGTCAACTGAACTTTTCAGTTTGCGTAGCAATCGAGCCTTCGACTGCTCGTTTTCAATCGGTGTCTCGTAAGAACTCCGTCCATTACTGGCATTCCGCGTCAACGATGATCGCTCGCCTGAAAATGATGAGCGGATCTCGGGAATGGGCAGGTTTGACAATGATGAGCGACGATACTCTGACTGAAGACCGCTTTGGCGTCCATTGCCCGAGCCCACATCGCCCATGGATACACTCTTTCGCGACATCTTCTCCTGATGAATCTCGGAGTCTGCAATACTGCTTTCTCCACCAGAAAGCCAATCCATCGAACCTCCTTGGATGGTTGACTCACTTGTGGACGAAGCACGGTCATCATCATTATATTCTAACAAGCGTTCTTGGCGTTCAGCTTCCATTGCTTCCCGCTCCAATCGATCGTAGTCTTCGATTTGCGCTGCCGTTCCAGGGGGTTCTTTTAGCAGGTGGAAAAAGCCAGAAGGAATCATCCGCGACAGGAGTTGCTTCGATCCATCGTGATGACTCATCCAAAGGGACACTAAATACCTGCTCACGCATCTCTGATCAAAGGACTCGTCAAACAAGCCTTGGTAGAAGTGCCGCAGAACAATTCCTTCTGTCAGGGCTTTGTCTCGAATGCTAGAAGCCACAACCGGGTCGCATTCCTCGAGAGTGGTCTTCAGCAGAAGTGTACCTAAATTGGAACCAATATAAGAGCGTAAGCAATATCGTGAGAGAGATTGCATCGAGCAAATACTTACACGCCTCGACGGTGGTTGCGCAGCGAGACTGGAAAAGCACTTTCAGTAACGTGCTGTAGTATTTCGCCACCCCTTCTACTAAAGTCATGAACTCCACTGTGCCCGTTGTAGACGCCCGGGAGCAAAGACAGCCTTCAAGGGTTTGTAGCAAACCCATCATGACAAGAGGGCCAGCCCTCGGGTTGTGACTTGAGTGGTGGCTCTCGGGATCCACATCAATATCCTCCAGGTGAGTGATAAGAGACTGGGTTAAGTATGTGTTCGCGAGAAACACTTTCTTGTTTTCCGTCTCGATTTCCTCGCAATATCTCACGGAAGCTTTGTCGAGGCCTGTCATGGAAAACAGTCAAACAGTAAGTAGCACTCTATTATATGATGGCTCATCAAAACTTACTGGCCGAACTCGAAGGCGTATGAGCCGTCAGGCGTCGCAGCAACAGCGTTGTCCAAAATACAACAAATTCATCGCCGTTGATTAACAGGTTCGTGATCGTCTCTGAAATCTGACCAGCCTGCCCAATCTCACGGAAACCGTAGTAGGACGACGAGATGCGGAACATTGCCTGAAGAAGAGTCACCGCAGAGCGCTCAGGGACGGGCTTTGTCTTCGCGACGTAGTAAAGCTGAGCACACATTGGGCGTAAAGCATCTCCGATAATCGAGTGCTTCGTATTGTACGGGATTCCGCTTGCAGGGACATTTGCGTTGAACTCGGCCACAATTTCTACAAAGCTAGATAACATATACACTCGTTAGCGGTACCAGATGAGCAGGATAACTGAATACAACTTCGAACGTACCCTCTATCGCCAACTTTCATGGAATTTCCGAATTTCCCCACAGATCCCATGCGCTGAAGGTACCAACTTGCAATGGAGGAGTCGTTAAAAAATGATTGCGTTTCGGTCGTATCCTCCACCGCCGAAAAAGGTAGCAAGCGCAGTCCTCGCTGATTCACAAAGCCAGTAATGAACAACTCGGGGTTCTCATCACAAGTCACGCAAATATCGTAGATGGCGCTTAAGACACCATCACGGTCCCTTGCCAGGTACGTCCGCATCTGGCCGTTGCGAAACTGGATCTTGAACTGCTCTGGGCTCGATGGTTCTCGTACAAGCACGTAAATATCCGCGTAGTTGTAGCACGCAATGACCTTTTCATCACGATCCAGTTCCACCAGCATCTTATCATGCAACGAAAGAACCCGCTCTTGTGGTTCATGGTACTTGGGTGTCAGCTTTCTCACGTGGAACTGCACGAACGGCTCACCGTTGTTCAGACCATAATAGTTTCTCTCCTCTTGAATCTTCTCAGCCGTCACATTGGTCCTCGCCTGGAGCTTGCATCCAATTGCTTCCGCTGCAGCCTGAATGCGACGATAAATCTGCGCTCTGTGTTGACTAAAGAAGAGTCTGCTTCGTCCAGTGTATCCAATGGCAAACCCGTCCTGAGAGTCCGTGAGCAACGTCAAGTGCTCCATCTCCGTGTACAGGTATTTGGAGCGGACAATGCCCGGTTGGGTAAGAGTAACCCCATCCATCCCCACGTCCAGCATGCAGTTGATCGTGTCACATTTTCTCGACCATTTGGAGCATTGAAAACCCGTTTCAGAGCGCCCATTGCGTTGCTGGTATTGGTCTCTGAGTCGGTAAAGATCCGAGAGCAGTCGGGAGCGGAAGCGACAGCGCAGTTTGAGCTGCTCGTCCTTCTTGGCGCCCTTTAGCGACAGAGCAAAGCCTTGTGCGTCCGACGGGTCAAGGTTGATGCCGACGAGAGCTGTGAGTGACCACGTATTGGTGACTTCGAAGTCGCGCGGGTCAATAGTGCAGAAGCGTGTGGGCGCCAGCGCCAGGATGCGCTCGTACTTGCCACGCCATGAGACTTTGATCACCTGGTACTTGGCCACGAACTCCTCAATGGGCGTAGAGCTCAGGAACGAAACATTGTCCCCGTTCTGCGAGCGTTGTGAGCCTCCAGGCGTGCGGTGCAACAAGTTCCGGCGGGACTCGGCGTCAGGTAGAGAGACAGTGGGGGCGCTACGCCCGCCACTGCCGTTGCTGCGGCTGCTAGCACTGGCGTCGGTGGCCGCGCGCCCGAACAGCGACGTCGCCTCCGACATCGAATGCGGAGTTCAACAAGCAGAGCCCGTTGCGGTATGCAGGACCAGATAGTTGACCTGTTTGGCCATAAAGTTGATCACCTTCACAAAATGTACACAAACTGTTCAGCCAATCAGATAAGAGGAAAATTCACTTCGCCTATCCAAACATTTGTCGCATACGAAGTGGATTGTAGGTTGAGCTTACGGTTTTAAAGAGAAAGTTTGTAGGTTTAATCTTGAATCACCTGAAGTTACCATTGCTCAACATGCTGTGCGTTGGCACCTCCTTGTTCAGCCTCTCTTCGCGGCTGTCACGGCGAGCGCATGGCAGCCTCTGTCACTTGTCCACTGGCACGAGTCGATTACACCAGCGGTTTCGTATGAGCAGCGTCGCTACTCGATGCGTAAGCACGTCCGCCCCGGAGTCAAAGGAGCCCAAGATTGAGGCGGAGCAAAAGCCGGCTGTGCTGGACTGTGTGGTAGACAAACTTAACGACTCCATCAAGAAGCACCCGGGCGAGACTATCGCCGTGCTCTTCGCTTCCGATATTGGCAGCATTGGCGCCATGTACGGTGTCATCTCGCTGACTGGTCTTGAGTTCTCGCCGGAATTCGCCTTGGCCTTCGCTGCCAGTCGCCCCTTCCGCCGCTTTCGCCTGCCGCTAGACTTGGCGGTCGCTGCTGGCGTTGCTAAGATCTTCCCAGTTTTGTCCAAAGTGCGGCTCTCGGACCTGACTGGTGCTCTACCAAAGTGCGTCTATAGCGAAGTCTGGTGCTCTATGTTGTTGACCCATTCATTCACATGATTCTTGTTGTTGTGTAAATTGTTGCAGTCGAGCGAATACCTCTACAACAACAATCTCTAGTCCCGGCTTCATGTCTAAAGCGATGGACAAGGCTAAGGAGGTGGTGGACAGTTACGGTGCTGCATACATGATGGGATCTCGTCTGGCTGGTGTGGGCGTGGTTTGCTCACTGTACGCCCTGATCAAGCAAGGAGTGGATGTCATGCCGATCCTCGCCTCACTAGGCATGGGAGAGGTGGGTGAAGCACTTGGCGGTTATGCTGCGGCAGTAGTTTTCGGTAGTGCCATCTACCCATTCACACTGGGCGTCTCAGGATACATCGTGCCTGTTGTCGCGAAGCTGCGCAGGACGATCATGCCGTGAATGGTGACGATCTCCATCGAGGACTCTTCCGTAGAGTAAATATCACCCTACATCTTTCTGACTGTTTTTTTTTCTCAATGTTGAACGCTGCACGATCCACCATAACTTATGGCATAACATCACATCACACTCTCGACATTCTCGATTTAGCATCCCAGATGCCACCGTCCAAGAAGCGCTGCATCCCAAGCCGAAGCCCGGGACACCAGCAGCGTTCGGCAGAAGACCCGTGCCCATGCACTGCTAGTGAAAGCAGCTCCGGGATCTGTGATCTCGATGTTTGGCATGGCACAACCCTCGACGATGAGGCAGCTCGGTCTAGACGACGGCTGCTTCGTCCTAATCTACCAGTGATCAAGTGCAAACATTGGACGCAGATCCGATTTCCATGTAAGGTCACTATTGGGCGATTGATGAGTGTAGCATGCATATAACGATGTGGACTCTTCCTGGGGTTGTGCTGTTCTTAGCCCGCTTGTACCATTTAGTCTCAATTGGCTGGATTCCATTGATCTGTGTATTTGTCGGGGGTTATGTCGCTGTCGTCGGCGTGTTTGCGCTCCTTTTCGCTGCCTGTAATGGGTAAGCGTTGAACTATATTATGTGGACACGAAGAGATCGAGGCCTTAGCCTACGCTGTTTTCGTGCTAGACTTCCAGAGGGCTCGGAAAACGCGAGGAATTACTTCAACCTGAGCCTTCAAACACTGTCAAGCACCGGTATGACTGTCTCTTTCGTGAGAAGTATATTCTACCCGATCTGCTCGAACTGACCTATCGGCGACAGGTTATGGGGATCTCTCACCAGAGAACACGTGCTCCCGTTTGATCGGTGCGATGGAGTCGTTCCTGTCAATGCTGATTATCTCCTTCATGACCGGCGTTGCATTTGTCAAGTTTGCTCGTCCCCACCCCAATATTGCATTCAGCAACGTAAGTGCAAACGTAACTTCGGAGGTCATCGAGTTTAACGCTAATAACTCGTTGCCGCTGCTGTAGGTGTTTACTATCTCGCGTGGGGAAAGTGACCTGGAGATGCGCTTTCGAGTCGCAAACGAGACTCATCGCGACCTTGCCAGCAAAGGCGACATTATCGATGTTGGCTTCAAGCTCATTCTGATGCGCATTGAGGTAAGAAAACTTGTTACCTTTATCTTTTGACGATGATGCTCATGTTCGACGTGTTCATTGAAGACTGGAAAGCATGGAGAGAAAAGACTATGTTACTATGACCTGAAGCTGAAAACAGCACGCATCATTTCGCTACGGTACTTCCATTGGCTGCGATGTTTTATACTGCGCCGGGTTGATATAACTTCTTACATTGTGTCAAACAGACTGGAGATTGAACTGATCCATACTATCAATGCCAACAGCCCGTTTTTCAACCAGGCATCGGACGACTTTGAGCGGTCCGATTTCGTCCTTATCCTCCTTGCGTCTGGTTTAGACGAAAACCTTCACGATATTGTTCACAAGAAACATGAATATGGCCGAGAAGCGATGAGGTGGAGTGCCAAGTTCCTCCCCATGCTGGATTGGGACAGTCGGCACAAGTTTATTGAGCTGGACCTCGACAAAATATCGTTGGTGGCCCCTCAAGTGGATGATTCTGCTGATGAGCATGCGATCGACATGGACATCGCGAATTCTTCTTTGCAAGAAAATGAATCGCCTGCTTCTTCTCACGATGAATCGAATCGTGAGCCTGTTGGGAATACGAATTACTCCAATTCACAAAACTTTCAAGCCGAAGACACCATATCGCACAAGATGGCTGACGGTAGCTTATGGGGTTTAAGTGATAATAATGATGACGAAGCGACAATACGGAGGATTGACGATAATGACGGACACGATGAAGTAGAACGAAATGCTAGATCCCCATCGGGCGGGCAAAATGGTGGGCAATCAACAGCAACTCAGTCTATCCAACGTCGAAGATGTAGTGCTCGTGTATCCCGATCGTATCAAGACCACGACCACGATTTATCTGGAAATCTCAAGGAGAGGCCTAGGAGCTTATTGCAACGAAGAGTTCACGTCAGGAATGGATCGTGGAGGTTGCTGTTGAACGGGTTATACCAGCGAGCACTGGCAGCCTCCTGGCCGAATCTGCTGCTGTGTCTTGTTGTATGTTACTTGACCGTGGTCGCTACGATTGCATTGGTGATTGCCATTTCGGTACGTTACGAATTCTGTATGAAATGAATGTGTAGTTTTTCGACGCTAACTCTTGTGTTTGCGACAGATTCACGAGCCATTAGCGCAACGAACGCAAAGCGATTTCGGACTCAAATTCGGAGAAGTTTTCTTCTTTTGTGTCCAGACTATCTCCACGGTTGGTTATGGAACGCTAAGCCCACGTCAAGATAGTGACGTAGCCAACTTTTTCGTGTTTCTTATGGTATTTTCCGGTCTGTTCGTCTCGACGATTGTAACGGGTTCGTTGGTATAGTCTTGGTGCTTCCGCTACGTTATTCGATGACAAGTTGTTCGGTACCATTTCGGTTTGGCAGGCATAACATGGGCGAAGTTTTCAATCCCGAAGGCGTCGACTCTATTGTATAGCGACGTTCTGCTGCTTACAACATTCCACTCACATCGTGCCGTTATGTTTCGCGCTGCCAACAATCGCAAGTTTGGCGTTCTCGTTGAGGGTTCCTTCAGGTAGCTCCTTTATTTGGTCAACAGAATGATACAGTGATCTGATCTCTCGGCCGTCGTTTGTCCTCTAGGATGAGTGTCGTGGTGCTGAATCGCAACTTTGGACGCCGGGAGACCCACGAGTTACGTCTGGTACGTTTTAGTACCGATTGAGTTGCTGTTACTCTCGCTTTAATTCATCTTCAACGTCTTTGATGGCACAGGTTCGCAATGTGTGGCCGATTATTAACTTGTGCAACACGCTGACGCACATTATCGATGATAGCTCGCCTCTATACCATTTGTCAACAGACGAGTTGCTGTCAGGAGACCATTTCTTCGTGGTGCTTTTCACTGGGCAGGACAACATCATCAGTGATACGATGGTTGCTCGGAAGGCCTATCACGCCTGCGATATCCTAGTTGACCACCA
Organism: Phytophthora nicotianae INRA-310; assembly: GCF_000247585.1. Taxonomy (NCBI): domain Eukaryota; phylum Oomycota; class Peronosporomycetes; order Peronosporales; family Peronosporaceae; genus Phytophthora; species Phytophthora nicotianae. The sequence goes on along the minus strand of NW_008649018.1, from coordinate 424,367 downwards.
CTTCGAGGACAACATCACGCTGACACCCGACGGCTTGTACATCGATCTGGACGCCATCAACTCAACGTACTGCGACTCCGGCATGAGCAGTCGAAGCGAGGAACCCGACAGGAGTCCAAGCTCCGTCGATCTAGCGGCGAATAATGAGACGCACAGTCCTCGCTCCAACTATAAGCTAATGAGCGAATAATGGCGCCAAGGAGCCCCAATAAAACATGCACTTACTTCAACATTCTACTTGCGCTTGATCTGATTACCATGCGGGCACCGATATTTTGACCTTGTTAAAGTATTCAATGTAGTTTTACTTGATTAAAGTATGCGACGGTAAAAGCATCACCTCATTCCAACATTCGATGTCATTCTCCGTTTCGCCTCGAGCTGTGGATCTACAATGGTGGCCAACTCGCAACCGGAGGCCGCTGCGGTGTCTGCGACCAACGCGACTAATACCACTGCAGGCGCTACAGTCACTTCGCCGCAGAAGCGTGACGTGTATCTTACAGGCTTCGGCAAGTTCGGCGACATCCTCGAGAATCCGACGACGTTCCTGTCCACGAAATTGGCGGAGCACCCCAAAGTGACCGAGTCCCATGTGCTCGAAGTCTCCAAAGAGAGTGAGGCAAGAATACAACGCAATGGGGACTCGATAATCTTGTTAACGGTTGTGTGGTGTACGACAGGCTGCGAGGAGGAGCTCGCGAAGATGTACGCAAGGGCGGAGGTATGACAATGAGTTGTCAAAATAATGAATGGATCGTACTAAACGATTCTTACAGGATCGTGGTCGGCCCTGCATCTTCCTGCACTTTGGTGTGAGTGCCATCTCGCGCTCGCTCAAGCTGGAGCAGGTGGGCTACAACGTGGCGGACTTCCGGATTCCGGACGAGCGGGGCTACGTCGCGAAGGACGAGGTTATCCACAAAGGCGAGCCGGACGAAATCACTACGAAGCTACCACTGGAAGACATGTTGAAGACGCTGCAAGACGTGCACCCGCGAGTCGATATGTCAACCGATCCGGGTCGCTACATCTGCAACTACGTGTACTACCGGTCGCTCGTCTGGGTCAAGCGCCAAGAGGCCAATGGGCACCCGGAGGTGAGCTTCTGCTATATACTGTGAATGTTAATTTGAGGTTCTAACTCCTGTTGGCTTGCTACTGGCAGCACCTCGCTCTATTCGTGCACGTGCCGGAGTTCCGGAACGTGGCGTTCGAGGATCAGGTCGCACTCGCCTCCAAGATCGTAGACCTCGTGGCCGACCTGTAAAAAACCACGGATACTCCAGCGTACTGCATGTCCATTCGTAGCATCTCACGCATAAATGCATGACAGTTTTGTCCCCGTGGTCAATTCATTGGGCTTGCCATCGTGAAACGTTTTGATTGACTTGAAGCCGGAGATTTGAGTGCTGCACTCAACTTACGTCTTCCACACTACTTGATGTGTAGCACACGACATAGTGACACGTCAAACCGCCGGCGCCATCCATTCCGCATACCGGTACCGATTCGGGCCTGCTGCTGTCACTCAGCAAGACTCGAACAGACCAACCGCGAGTGGCGTCCGGGGGGCTTGACAGACCCCAGCACACACACACTGCACAGCCAGACTACAGCGATGAGCGCCCAGCAGACCAAAGCTCCTGGTGCGTCCTACAGCTACTTTAACCGCCCACATGGGCGACACACCATTGGTGACTGACTTGTTGCACGGTGTTTTCTTTTTTACGCAGAGGGAGCGGAGCTCAAGGAGGCCATCAAGCGCCAGGTAGAATTCTACTTCTCCCGAGCCAACCTGGCCAATGACGCCTACCTCGTCTCGCAGATGAACTCGCAAATGTGCGTCCGATCACAGTTTTCTTGAGCTCCTGCAACAAAGCACAAGAGCTCATCATGTCTCCATTCCTTTATTCCTATTGCAGGTATGTGCCTGTGGAGGTCATCATCAACTTCTCTAAGATCAAGCAGCTCACAGACGACAAGGCACTGCTTGTCGATGCCGTACAGGACTCAACGGTGAGTCAATCATCCCTATTGTGCTTACCCAGCCAATCGCGGCAAGTTGCAACTTGCTGCGGACCATTCTGTATTTTGCTGACATTATGCTGACTGTATGCATGTTAACTTAACGCAGGTCTGCTCGCTGAACTCGTCCAAGGACGCTATCAAGCCCAACATTAAATCCGAGCGCACTACCATCATTCTGCGCGAGATCCCGTCCTCAACCAAGCCCGAGGAGGTTGGAGCCATTTTCGAGGGATGCGGCAAGGTCGCCAGCGTGCGCAGCGACGTCGGTGACACGTGGTTCGTCACTATGAACTCGGAATCCGAAGCTGTGAGCACGCTGCTGGCTCTGCGCAGCAAGACGTTCAACGGCGCACCTATTAAGGCTCGTCTTAAATCCGAGAATGTGCTCAAGTCCTTCTACCCCACGCAGCCGGCGGAGAACGTCATCGCTCCCAGTGTGGGCGCCCCGTACGGAGGCCGCGGCTACTACGCCTCGCCCAACATGGGCTACTACGACAACTACGGCGTCCAATACAACACAGTGAACCCGCGTGCGGGTCAGCACCACAACTACAGCAACGGCGCTGAGAACAGCCGATATGCCGGCAACAATCAGCGTGGTGGAGCTGTCGCTGGCCGTGGCCAGGGACGTCAGAACCGATCAAACGGAGCTGGCGCCCAGCAGCAGAGCAATGGCCGCGCTAAGAGCGGCAGCTTCGAGCAGCGGGGACCTAGCAGCTCTCGTAAGAACAAGGATAAGCGCTCGAAGGCTGAGAAGCAAGCAAACAACAGCAGCAACGGAAAGAAGACGGCCGCTGCTGCTCCCGCTGAGCGTCAGCCAGTGTTGAACGCGGCGAACTTCCCTCCGCTCCCTACAGCTCAGGAGAAGGGCGAGGTGTCGAAAGTCATCACGTACAAGTACGCTCACGAGGACATCATGGAAATCGTTAAGAACATGGACGAGAAGGACTGCATGCTGCTGGAGGGTAAGATGGACTACGCTGTGCACCCGGCGGCTCTGACGGCTGAGGCGCACCCTGATCTGCTGCGTAACCAGCGTACATACAGTATTGAGCAGGCTCGTGACGCCATGCGTCAAGGACGACCGATCCGTAGTGACTCGGTGGGCTCGATTGACTACGAAAGTATGATGTACGGTGAGGACTACACCAAGGAGGCTCGTGAACAGCGCAAGCAGAAGGCGGAGAACGCACCTGCTTCCACTGATGCCGTCTCTGCTGCTAAGGCTGCTGCGCCTGCATCAACCAAGTCGGCTCCTGTCCCTGCGAAGGTTATCGGCTACGCTGCGGCTGTGATTAATGGTACTCCGGCCCCTGCTCCTGAGCCCAAGAAGAAGCAGCCTGTTGCCAAGCCAGCCACCAAGACTGCCGCTAAGGAGGAGAAGAAGGTCGCTAAGAAGGCGACCAAGACTGCTGAGAGCGCGCCCAAGGCAGCTGCTGCTCCAGCCGTGGACGAGTCCTTGCCAAAGACCGGTGCATGGGGTGGCCGCAACTTCCTCGATGTGGTAAAGGCTGACCCGCCTGCTGCTCCCGCGAGCGAAAGCGAGAGCAAGTAGACAGGCGCATTGGCGAGGAGGCGGGAGGCTGTGGTGATGCGTGGTTGGTTAGGCGAGAAAGCACTCGTCTGATCTGGGTCCTGGTCTGGTAACGACGCGGTGGTGTCTTTAGCTCACCGGCTGCTGAGTTGGTTGGTTGGTCTGTCAGTTGGGTTTGCCGAGGGTGAGTTTGAAAGAAAACAATGAAACGAGACAGCCACTGACTGGAACAATGATGTGACCCGGGGCCTGGTGATGGCGGAGACGTCGAGGACTCTCGGCTGTCGTTGTGTTCTCTGCATTTTGGATATTTTTTATACATGGATTTGCTGACGAGCGTGCGCGATAGTGTACGGGTGTTTGCTTCGCTCTCCACGCTGTCAGCACGCAAGGCTTCACCAGGTGTGCTCAGGCGAGGAGAAAATTCAAAGGCGCGGCCTTCGAGTTGAGGCCTCGAGTGCTTGTGCGCTATTAGAGAGTCGAACTGGATGCCGTAGCCGACATGCATACCACGACAGCAATAACCAAATAGACATGGGTACGAGGACCTGGCGACGATAATGACTCTTGCATCTCTTGTTGTCTGAAGCGTCTTAGACGCGTGTCTCGGTGCTGGCGACGCCGTCTTCCACGCTCGATATCAGGTTAGAGTTCAAGTACACAACTGCAGCCTTGCTGGCCTGCTCTTCGCTCATGTCCTTGGCGTACATGGCTTGAATCTTGTCGAATATCTCACGTTTGCTTCTGGAAAGTCCAGCCGATACAGGGAAGCCCAGTGTACGCAAAGCCACAGGTTGCAGGTTCGGACACGAGCTGCCGATGAAGCCCTTCCACCATGTAATAGGACTGCATTTCTGCGCGGACTCCCAGATCGCATCGTCAGCAAACAAACCCGTTCGCGCTGTGAAGCGCGTCAACTCATCCACAATGGAGCCGTATACCTCCGTGTTAGAAGTTCGCTTTATATACGCCAGCGCCTCGCTCGTGGCTTCCCCCGAGAGACTCGACGGCGGGAAGCGAGGATCCAGCAGATAGGCCGTATACATGGCGGGGTGTTGAAGATTCTGCCAGTGGGAAGAGATAATGTGCTGAAACTTGGACGCGAGACTCCCAAACTTATCGAGATGTGCCCACAACAATGTAAATCGATGGTAGAACGTTGACAGCAACGCAGAATCGGTCTCGAACATCTTCAAAATCTCGAGGAAAGGCTCAAAGAGCTCAGTAAACATCGACAGCTCATCCCAAAAATCAAGACTGATAATCTGCTTTTTGGCCTGCACGTTCAAATTGTTCAGAGTGCCGTTTTCAGCGAGTAAAATGTCCAACGAGTGGCGATTGCGCTCGATAGTAAACAGACACTCCAGTAGCGCGATCGGGCTGGAATCGTCTGGGTCGCCCAACGGCGAAGGTACGTCTACAGAGTGTATCTGTTCCGAAACACGTGCAATAATAGCATTGCGGGCGACATCGTCGTGCGTGAAGAATCGGGCCAGCTTCTTGCAAGTATCGAGGGTGCTAGCAATAGTTGGCATGCCCAGCATCTCCGTCATCATCACGTTCATAATATGCGCGCAACTCGGCAGGAACGTGACGCCTGGATACCTGTTCTGTAGTGTCACTGTCGCCTGCTTCATGCTTTCACCTGTGTCCGTCACAATGACCGACACTCTGCTTGTTCCAATCTGTGTCATCGTGTTCTCGATCTTGTCCACGAGCATTTCCGGTGTTTGTGGTACGTCTCCGGTACTGTCAACGCCAAACACCGTTGGAGTAGGTTTGTTGATCACAGAGCTCACCATCAAGCGTTTCTGCGCTGCCCCCCACGACTCCACACCGAGAGCCACAGCTGTCGAGTCCAGCACTTCTGCTCGCAGCCTGATCTGCACCTCCGAGTACTCGAGATCCAGCACTGGCGTCGCAAGGACGAAGGAACTGGGCGGGTCGTACGCCGGATTCATACGCTTGAGCATTTTGACGAAGGACGAGTGCTCCACTGTAGTCACGGGCAGGCCGGCGCCAAAGATGGCTCGTGCTACGTATCCGTCGAGGTCGCCCTTGTCATCCAGCACGGCCACAGCCGTGGACGCTGTAGTGGCCGTCGGCGCTTCTTCGTTTACCGAGGCTTGCGCTAGCGTCGGTGATGGAGCTTGATCTGCTGGGACCTGGTCTGGGGCTTGAGCTTCATCTGCGCGTAGAGCGTCATCCTTCGCGGTGCGCGCCTTCTTGGCTGTGTGGACAGAGGCGTCGGTGGAGACTACAGTTAACAAGGCAACTTAGTGACCATCACTCTGTAATCATAGTGAAAACTAGTCGCACCTTGATGCTTGCGGCCGATCTCAGCGCACATCTCGGCCTTAACGGGATCCGGGCAGCTCGCACACTTGCGCGCCAGGTGCATTCGCATGCGGATGACGAGTCCGCACATATTGAGGCCACAGTAATTGCAGGTGGCTCGCTTGTTGGGCATCACCTTGCCGAAGTGCTCCCAGAGCGGACTGGGCGGGCGTGGCATGATGCGGAAAGCGGAAAGCACTTCAAGTAAAGTGATGTTTGCTTTGAGGTGTTGCTTTGGATGACGAGGGAGTTTTATACCAGCGAATGGCCAAAGAAGCAAGGAAAAAAACTCCTACGTACACGTACCGGTTATTACCCTAATTATGTACCGATATATACGGTTTTTTGGGATGGATACCGCACAAATACCGGATTTTATTGGATTTTACAGTTACAGCGCAGATTTTTGCATAGTAACCATTTTGCCTAAAATACCCGTTTACGCGAGATTTCGAGTGGTTGCAGCTCAGACTGGGTTCATAAAAGAATCAATCTGCGGCTTTGGCCAGCGTTGGCTCGTAGAGGTGATGTGGTATGATTGAGGATATTACTGAAGTGGCTAGCCAGTTCTCCAAACCGCGCAACACTATCACAACGGAGAAAGGAGCAGCGTTGTTGCGTTTTCAAGCTACCGCTAAGTTGGCGCTATGCACAATTAGGCCCTCCGAAAATGAAATTGCAATGCCATTTTGCTAAGTCTCCGCAACAAGCTATTCCCCGGATCATTAGAAAGTGATAAAATAAACTATTCCGTAGTTTTGCAAACTATTTAATGCATACCAAAGAAAATTATTAAATGGTAATGACTCCCAAACAAGAGGGCAACCTGTGTTTGACGATTGACCAGCTTCTATTTACGCGTTCACGACCTTCGACACCTTAGCAGCTCCCAATAAATGATTATTCTTCAAAACTAATAGCTTCTTCATAGGCATCCGAATCACTTTGTGGCGATGAAACAACAGCACGTGCCGCGCCTTGCTGAAGAGCCGCTCCATTGATTAAACGTAGGCTGTATGAACCGAAACCCACAGGCTTGAGCAGCGACTTGCTGTTTGTATTTGCCCGCATCACGCGATCATCAAACCGCTACCGCCATCATCTTTGTCTTTCGTTGGTAGCATGGTGGGCAGCGGAGTGTGCAAATTCTTGAGCAGGCCGTGCTATTCTATGGTTAGTTTTGCCTCCTTACCCAGCAAAACTTGAGCGCACACCTTTCCGAAGGCGGGACTCTTCATGGTGGTGGCCTCAGCGTCCAGGTACGCCTTTACTGACGGGTACCGCTAGATCGGAGTGTCAAAAATGTCACGCACGTCGAAAATCGTGACATTATTGTCGCTCTGGAACTTCCTGGAGGCTAACTTGAACTTGCGTAGATCGTCCTGAAGCGAGCGGAGCTTGCTCTCTTTATGTCGTATTGGCATCAGCTCCGCCAGCTCGCGTCCGAAGTGCCAATTGAAGTCCTTTGATTGAACAAAAAAACTCGTTTGGTCATCTTGTATGTTGAGCCCAAGGGTGTGGCTTGTCGCACAACAGCCTCAAAGATGTTGTTTTTCTAATTTAATTTTTAGAAGAACAACAACGAGAAAAGCAAAATGCTAAATACAAAATACAATATTGTCATCCAATCAAAACATTGTAAAACGTACTGATATTTTGCTGATTGGTTGAGATCCCGTAATTTTTGCATCAGCTCCTGGATCTTGCTCAACAAAGTGTTTCCCCCCATGGAATTCCGGACGGCGAGATTGAGACGGTGTGAGGCAAACTTAATAAGAAAAAATGACATTAAGTCAGACAGCTTGATGCTGACGGCGCAGTTATCGCGAACAAGGAAGATTATGTCGCCAATGTCGCGATTGAAAACGGGGAGGATCCTTTCAAGAAATTTGACGTGGTTACAGTGGAGTGATCGGTCACATCATCGTCAACCAGAGGTGCAAAGGTGAGCAGCACTTTGTCAGTGCGACCAGCGCTCGAATGCGGTAAAATCGCGGGATAATGCTCGGACTGAAATGTCCATCCGTAGGGCATGATACCGAATTTGGCGGTAATTGACAAACTGATATCAAATGTGATTTCTCGAACGAGCAAATCGGCTTACTTAATCATTGTATCTGGTGAAATGCGCTATAGGTTGGTATATTTCAGCACAAGGGGGTCCTCGCACTACGAATACGGCGGATTGCTGCCAGTAATCCGCTTCAACCGGCAGAGGATAGTCTGTAACTTTTGGTCGATGAAGCTGACGAGGGTTGTGTTGTTGGTTTCGCTGGCCACCATGATCTCCATGAAGTCCGGGTGGCGCTCGAGGACGTGGCTGAAGTGGTTACTGCAGTCAGTCTTGGGTACTTGCGTGTGTACAACGTTGCACCGACAGAAAACGTGCTCCTTCGGCACATCCTGATCGTCTAGGACGAGTTTGTAAAAGTAACCGCACACTTTGCGTGTGCTGAAGGGGCTGCCAGTTGCCATCTTGATTCGAAAACGAATGTTCGTTTCGTGAATAGCGACGTTATGAGCTA
>NW_008649018.1:413670-414215 GCF_000247585.1 Phytophthora nicotianae INRA-310 | reverse complement strand
TCGAGTGGACCAAGTGTATGCCGCGGCTGCCAGCAAGGGAAATTGGTGCAGAAGCCGTTCCCAAGCAGCCGCGACAAGCGCCGCTGCGACACGTTAGAGTTGCTCCACTTGGACATCTGCGGTCCTATGGAGGAAGCCTCACTGGGCGGAAGCCGGTATTTGCTGCTCTTCGTGGACGAGGCCAGCGGATGCATGAAGGGTTTCTGCCTACGTGCCAAGTTGGACAGTGAAGAATGCCTCAAGAGCTACACCACCAAGGTGCAAACGCAATTCGGCAAGCGGGTCAAGGTCGTGCGTCATGACGGAGCCCGCGAGTTCGCGACCAACTCGCTCAAGGCGTTCTACGAAGATCAAGGCATTGAACAGCAGACCACGGTTCCGTACGCGCACCAGACGAACGGCACGGCAGAACGCGCCATCCGGACCATCGTCACGATTGGTCGCACCATCCTGCACCATGCCAAGCTGGACAAGTGTTTCTGGGGCGAAGCGGCGATGACTGCAATCTACGTCAAGAATCGCCTACCGTCGCCCAAGATCGAGAA
>NW_008649018.1:409728-411460 GCF_000247585.1 Phytophthora nicotianae INRA-310 | reverse complement strand
GGTCTTCCTCTCCGAGTGGTGACTCCTCCCTTCGCTCCTACAAGCCCCTACGTCTTCCAAGATCCGTGACCTCTATCACTAACGTGTTGTGAATTACGCAGGGCTCCCTCCAACCAGTCGTTTCTTGTACCCATATTGTAAAAAGTAAATAAATAATGATTCTCCAGATTTCGTAGGACATTGTATCCATGGAGGAAGCTTAGTTCAGACAGAATGTCCGAAATGTTCTATACATAAACGAACACAATGGATCTGGACATAAGGATTCAGTATAGAGACAGTGAAACAACCGATTCTCACCACTTTTGCAGGACAAATGTCCTGCCCAAAACCATACTAGAATACAGTATAATGATATCTTACCGTATGCTACAGTGAAACCTCGTTCACAACCAACTACTTATAAATAGCTAGTAGCCACTGAAATCAAACATTTCACTGTAGCGCATGCTATCGAGAACTGTACCCGCGCACACAAGAGCGTGTTATGCTGGCAAGAGCAACTAAATGCCTCTTTTCAACAGAAAATGTGTCACCACACACTTGCGTGATAGTTTGTATGGTGTATATTATGTCTAGCATCGCTATCCTGTCATGTTTCTAGCTACAGTTTTAATGTCTAGGACAATATCCCTTTACTTCGAGTCTACACTGATCAAGGTTATATCCTGCTCGATGGGCAACATTTAATGAGGGCGGCAACACTGCAAGCAACGCATGCAACTGTACAACCTCAATTGGCCCCTTTATGGTTTATTTGACAATAACCAGCTAGCACTAGATTATTCATGTTGTGTTGTTACTGCTGTTACAACAAGTTACATTGTAATCAGGGAGATCATTGTCGTGTAGGAACACGCCAATAGTGTTTATCACACTTCGACACCAGACTAAGTCACGAAGACTCAATAGGCTTTAATGTGGGTAATAAACCTGAAGACCCAGGTCCTACCCTGCCAGGTTGGTATATACCATGTGTACCGTGTACCCCGCCGGATAGCAGCCGAACACTCAACACTACTAGCCACGAGCAAATGCTAGAGTGTCCATCTCTTCACGCAATTATACCCCACAGTCCCTATAAAGATAGAGTACCGGACTTGTTCAGACGTGATAGGGGAGGGGGGGGGGGTCGGAGCTATACTCCAAACGGTAAGAATATATGGATAGCGTACTTGCTTCTCCAATACACAGCGAAAACTCTCCACTCAATACAAGGTCGTTAGCTAACTGTCTCTTGGCCCTCTCGGATGAACACAGTCTACCACCAGTAGTAATGCTCACCGACAGTCATATCCAGTCTATCGGAGCTATCACCGCCCACTATCGTGTACTCACCGATAGTCGGACGTGCCCTTGTGTGGTTGAGAGTAAATGCTGTTCTGTTATTCAAGCCCAAGGCTCCGAATGTAATATCTAAACTCTACTATCTACTTTGACAAATATCAAGTATAAACATGTCCGTTATGGATCTTCTAAATTACGCTCGACCACACACAAAGAGTCGTTGAAGCCTGAACCGCCACTCCCATCGGCCACTTGAAGGTCGTCGGATCTTGTTCCGACGTTGTTGTACGCTATCTTGGTCTTGCACACCGTCGTGTGGTGGAGTGGCGGTCACAAAATCACGTTGCTATCCACTCTGACACACAGTGCCCTGGACTGCCGACTAACGGAGGGGGTACTCCGATAACCCTGGGGTTGCTGAGGCCTCACCTTGTGTACCCGTCGG
>NW_008649018.1:393454-409183 GCF_000247585.1 Phytophthora nicotianae INRA-310 | reverse complement strand
TTCACGGATGATGACGTAATCACTGATGCACCGTCGTTGACCATGAGTCTCAAGACTGGATCGGGTCACATTCCAGCAATCAGTCCCTTGTTCCCAGAAGCCAACTGTCACTTCACCACAGTCGCAAGAGCCTCCACCAACGTCCGGACCACTCGTTCGCGCCCCTTGACGTCCATATCTGCCCCAACGGCTGCCGTCGAAGACTCAACAGTAGCTTGGGAGGCTTCGGCTGATGTGTGACTTGACCTCGTTTCTTTGGGTCCTTGTCGCACGTCGTCACATCTCACGCCCTTTCGCGCGGTCGTAGGCCGAAATGACTCGTCGTTTCGTCACTCAGCCGACTTTGGGCCAATCACCACGAGTCTAGCAACCCTTATTATGTGTACGCCTCTGTTTCAAAAACGTTTGGGCATAATCATTCTGATTGGCTACCCTGAAATTATACTATTGGCCGAAAATACTTAAGAAAATCAAATTGATGCGGTTCTCTAAACTAATTTCAAAACTAGCCTGGATAGAGCGGATTATATTTGTTTTTCAACAGATCATGCGATTAGGGTTTAGAGCATATTATTGGTTTTGGAATTGAGCAAAATTGACCCCAAACCAGTCCGACAACGTGGGTCTATACAATCATGTACCACTTCGAGGTTGATCAACAAGCCGATTTGTCCTCAACGTAGGATACATTTTACGGCAAATAGAAGCGAATGAGAGCTTCACATTCGTCTTTATTTGAGCGCCTAATTCTAAGCGGTTGGGTCGCTGCGGTTTTTCAAAAATAAATGTCCACAGAAATTAGAATTTTGATGCCTTTTACATTACCTAGAGGCTTTTCTAGTTGCTATTCTAGTCGCTTAAATGGTTTTCGTCCTCCATGTTGACTGCAGGCTCCCATGGCTGCTGAGAGTTTGAGAACAACCCTTCAGCAATCAAACTGTAGTTAGGCAATTGAAGTACTGTTTGAAGCTCTTCGATGTTGAAGGTCAGCTGCATGTCCTTCGATCCATTTAAGCTTACCATTAGCGTACGATAAACGCCCTCTTCTCGATTATTCTTCTGGCGTGCAGCACTCATAGCATACAAGTGCTGCATTTGACGAAACGTGGCACTCTCCGGTAGCGTCACCCCTGCGTCGTCGGGCTGGCGAGCTTGGCTAATCGCCCAGTGTGTTCGAGCTATATCACCTACGCGCACGCCGATGCCCTGGCGCGCCTCTTTCGAAGCGTACATGAACAGGTGCACGACAAATGGTCCATCAAACGTCTTCTATTTTGTGGTAGTTGGCCCAGGCTTGGGCAAGCTTCCCGAACCACGTTTCGCTAGTCAACGCCACGAATTGCGCTTGCTTTGCGTGCTGGCTCGGTCTTAGATATAGTTTCATGTCGGGCCTAGTCGTTTTCGTAGTGTACTTTGCCAAAGCTGAGCTTACATTTTCTTCGGCTAAAGAATACACTCTCTCGAAGCTGTCACATTCTTCATCAAACTTTAACTGCTACACAAGCGCGTGTCTTCTCCATTGCGTGTTTATATATGCTTAGGTGCTTGGATTGCCCAGTTCTTCATGGGAATTCGGAGAAATCTATGTTTATATAAAGAGGTGGGATTAATTAAAACGGACACTAATTTAGATAACTGGTCACTAAAAAATAACCTGCAGTCCGTTTATATATAATCGGTCCTATTAAAAAGGAGGCAAAATGCCTCCTTTTGATACCGACTATCCTAGATTTTAATACTATAGTTCACTAAAGTGGCTCGCGAAAGGGTTAAGCACTCTAAATCAGTCGATTAGCATATAAATTGGACATCTTGGTTGGTTTCCACAATAACCTCTAACCGTTATTGAGAACCCCAGAAAATGTGCTGAGGGGAACAAATATTAAAATACATGTAGTACGTAGAATCATGCATACTATTAGTATGCTGCGTTACCGTTATGTAGATGAAAGCTTTGCTTTGGCCGATCTGGCTCGTTGTGAGTGACAAAATCTCCATGTACTTCGAGATACAGTCAACAGATTACGCGACGCAAAAAAAATATATTCACCCATGGCATGGTTAAACTAAGACTTCGAAGTCAATTGAAGTTGACAACTGGGATACAGTAGTTAACCCCCAGGATTTTCTTCGGAGGAACTACATTGGACACTGCCGGTGAGAAGCTTGATTTCGTCGATAGCTGCACAACTATCATTGTGGCCAAAGGGACCGTCATTCGGTCATGTAGAGAGCAAGAATCGGCCAAGTGGGGAATATCAAGTTGCAAACCCAACTAGAAGCATCAAAAGGATGGCCATGACTGCCATTGAGAGCAGTGCTTGACTATCGGCTGGTTTACTCGATGCCGTGTGATTTCGCCATGCCCGGCGTTGTGGCTCGTGCGGCATAAAAACCTATCAGCTGACAAGCATGTCTGGAATCTAGATTCTGGACAGGATTGCCCCGGCACGGTGTTGAGACATTAGGTATCAGATTCGACAGGCAGTTATTACACTAAACATATCGACTTGCTATTTTTGACACCTTTTATAATACTCATTTACACAGGTATCAATAATTGCGGGTACGCACATAAACAAGACTCAATGTATTTACGTGTGACTTTTCGAGTTGTTTTTTTTCGCCTGAGCTCACTTCCCAATCATCCAGCTACACCGCACTCTGTGTACTCGTCAAGCACTTCTTGACCATGAAATTCTTCCGCTGCCTCGCAATTGCCGTGCTCGCGCTCGTCGCCACCAGCTCCGCCGAAGAAACCAGCGTCCGCGCCCGCCACATGCTCGCAATGGGAGACGAATCTATCCTACTCACACGCGGATCCCTACGCAGGGGGGAGCAGTCCGACTAGAGCCCCAGAGCCTACAGCAACCCAAGCAAGACTACATCACCAGGCAGCAACGTATAAGCCACCAATCCAAGCTGTAAATTATTAATCTATTGCTCGCTTATCCCACACAATCTAATGCAACGAATTCGTTACGTCTTCTGCTCGGTGAAAAAAGCTCTAATTCCAGGCTGTTATCTCAAACGGACCAGCGTGAGTCCGTCCCAAAGCGGCATAACCACCTGCGATGTTCGTGGGTCTTGAGTCACGTAACTGTTGAATTCCGCGAGGCTACGTGCGATCCGCTCCTTATTGCTTGACAACCCGCCTGCGAAGGCAGCAACGCGACCTCTGAACAAGGTGTTGTCAAAGACTAGCAGTCCTGATGGATGCAGCAGATTGTGCTCCAGGATAAAGTCGTAATATGCGCGATACTTGCGCTTATTGGCGTCCACGAAGATAAAGTCGAATTGATGCTGATCAGGTAGCGAGCTCAGATATTCCAGACCGTCTTGATTCACAGCGGTGATTTGACTGGCACGTAAGCTCTGGTCGAAGAAAGTTTGGGCGAATTGCATAGTCGCAGCGTCGATATCGCAAGTAACGAGGGATCCGTCGAAGGCCAAACCGTTGGCAAGACATAGAGCCGAGTAACCGGTGAAGCAGCCGATCTCCAACACGCGCTGGGCCTGAGTCGTTTGCACGAGGAAGGAGAGAAGTTTGCCCTGCATCTCATCAACGAGCTGCTCCGCCTTCGGCCACGTCCGTGTCGTCTCTTCACGTAACTTTCGGAGCAATTCATCATCGGTGAGAGCACTACTTTGATTGTAGACGTAGCGGTTCTGAAGCTCAGTGTCGTCGATGCTCTTGTTGAGAGACCGTGAAATAGTGAAGTGGCGAGCGTGCAGATTTCTAGCTCTTGATCGCTTGCTGACGTGTTTGGACAACGCGTTCGGAATCGGAGGCATCCATCGTGTTGCTTGCTGCTTGCGGTATTCTTTTTGCTGCTTCATTGTCATCGCGTTCATCTTAATAAATTCTTGCTTGCATGCTTCACTGCACGCTCCCAAAAAATTGCTTGCACATTTCGAGCATTGCAAGATCAAACCTCCACACATGACGTTACTGCAGTTGATGTGGTGGTTGCACGATTCACCACATTGAGAGCACCGGCCTAGTACGTCGTCTGTCACCTCCTCTGACTCTGTCAACTCACCTACGCATCGCTGATCAAACACGAAATTCTTGCCCTTGAACAGAGAAAACTCCTCTTCTACTGCATCATCCGAGTGACCACGCGCATCCATTGCAGCCTGACGTTGCTCCTTCAGAAACCGCATGTAGTTCACGATACCGCCGTGAAGTTTCTGCACGTTCGAGATGCCCTTGTACTGGGTCAGATACGCGCCAACCTTCTCACAGCGAATACCTCCGGTGCAGTACATCATGACCTCCTTGGGTTTCTGTCCATCGTGTTCCTTCTCGTGCTGGTCGAGGATCTCATCCAGAGCATCGAATGTATCTCTGAAAGTGTCGACCATGATCCTCGTGGCTCCGTCAAAGCGTCCAATCTCGTGCTCGTAGAAGTTGCGTACATCCAGCACTAGTGTGCTCGAGTCGTCCATTTCGTTCCTCTCCAGGAGCTTCTGATGCCACAGCTCAGGCGGCAATGAATAGCCCGACTCCTGTAGATCCAGCGGTCCTCCCTCGAATCCATCGTGAACTAATTGCTTCCGGATCTTCACCGTTAACTGGGAGAATGGTAGGTGATCCACCTCAGACTCCTCCAACGCTGGCAACAAATGTCCGTAAAATATGTTCTTGCTTGTGAAGATATGAGGAAACGATATAGCCAGCGCCGATGCGTTGTTCTGAGGCAGCACTAATTGGCCATTGATCCCTTCTGGGGACAAGTAGATTCTGCCAGTCACGCCCAGCGCTTTCCAGCCTCCCAGCAGTCGACGACGCAGTTTTGGCAGCTCACTCTCTTCTAACGTCGCGTAGTTGTACAAACTCACATACTGGCGCGGCTCAGAAACTCCATTGCCACTTGGTCGGGTTGATATACACCGCTGAATGGGCCTACGTAGAGACTGGGTGCGACGGAGCAGCATAGCCGCACGTTCGTTCACCTTGGCTAATGGAGCTTTTCGTTTTGATATCAAAAATGCCGAAATGATTGTATCATTCAATACAAATTCCTAGTGAAAAGCCGTTATCATTTAGAGAGTTGATTGGTGGTCGGAAAGATGCGTGGTCTATGGGACGCTGTGCGACTCGTGCCGCGTCTCCGCCGCTCGTCCCTGCTCGAGCTACCGTGCCAGCGTCTTCCCGTCTCTCTCTTGCAGCATGACACGCTATATCAGCGTCGGTCGTTCACTACAGGTGAAGACGCTGGGATATCTCGCCGTCAGTACATCAGTCTGTACAACTACACACCACTAGACAAGAAGAAATTGCCCAAGCTTCGGAGGGATATGCGTGAACAATGGGGGGATCTTGGTGTTGTTGGGCGTATTTACATTGCAGAGGAAGGCATCAACGGCCAGTTGGTGGTGCCTGAACCAGCGGTAAACGCCTTTGGGCATTCGTTCCCTAGACTTCTTAGGGATGCCAAACTCTTCTACGGCCAGTTAATAGAGGACAAGCCAAGAAATACGGAGGAAATAAAGCCTGCCGAGCCATTCCACAAGCTCGACATCCGTATTCGAGACCAGATTCTGCACGATGGATTCGAGGGAGGACCGCTGGATCTACAGGAGTCGGGCTATTCATTGCCGCCTGAGCTGTGGCATCAGAAGCTCCAGGAGAGGAACGAAATGGACGACTCGAGCACACTAGTGCTGGATGTACGCAACTTCTACGAGCACGAGATTGGACGCTTTGACGGAGCCACGAGGATCATGGTCGACACTTTCAGAGATACATTCGATGCTCTGGATGAGATCCTCGACCAGCACGAGAAGGAACACGATGGACAGAAACCCAAGGAGGTCATGATGTACTGCACCGGAGGTATTCGCTGTGAGAAGGTTGGCGCGTATCTGACCCAGTACAAGGGCATCTCGAACGTGCAGAAACTTCACGGCGGTATCGTGAACTACATGCGGTTTCTGAAGGAGCAACGTCAGGCTGCAATGGATGCGCGTGGTCACTCGGATGATGCAGTAGAAGAGGAGTTTTCTCTGTTCAAGGGCAAGAATTTCGTGTTTGATCAGCGATGCGTAGGTGAGTTGACAGAGTCAGAGGAGGTGACAGACGACGTACTAGGCCGGTGCTTCCAATGCGGTGAACCTTGCAACCACCACACCAACTGCAGCAACTTGATGTGTCACGGATTGATCTTGCAGTGCTCAAACTGTGCAACTACCATGTTGGGAGCATGCAGTGAAGCTTGCAAACACGAATATGTCAAGATGGAATCCATGACTCCGGATGAACAGCGTAATTACAGGAAGGCCAACGCTCTCAAGTGGAAACCCAAGAACCCCAACTCCTTAAAGTACATCAAATTCCGACCAGCTTCTCCCGAGTTACTGCAGGAAGCCTAGAGATTCATGATACCAAAGTGATGAATATTGAGTTTTGATGAAGCTCCCTTCAACGACTAACCTACGGGCTTTAAACAAGTTCGCTCAGTATGCTCGACTTCGACCTCGCCAGCGCTTGTAGGGTGGCTCGTTAGTACCATTCTGTCGGATATTCTTCGCCGCCTCTGCTGCACGCTTTTTGTTTGCTTCCTCGTCGCGACGCATCTCGTACTGTTGCCTAATCTCAGCCGTCTTCACGGGGTCGTGGTGCAGAATATCATACCCGAAGCTCGCGGGTGGCAATCTCTTGACCAAGTTGCTGTCTGGCTGGATAATCGTGCCCAAAATGCTACCGGGAAGTGCGTTGAACTTGCCGTGGCGATAGATTTCGTTCTGTAATACCTGTCGGGCGTAGTCAAACGATCGCTTTACCGTTCGCATCTCGTACGAGTTCTTGCCGATGTCAAGACTCGGCTCGTTCGGGTTCTCCATCGCGATCAAATACGGACGTCCATCATCGTACCAGCGGTGGTCTTCCTTGAGAAAATATGACCCACCATTTCGCACGGAGATGCCAAGTTCCGTGTAGTTAAAGTCGCGTCCATACAGCGTGAAAAAGCCCACTAATAACTGTCCCAAGTTGTTAAACTTGGGGTCGTCGTGTTCAGCACCCAGTGCACGTCCATTGTGCTGTAAAAAGCTAACCACCATCATCTGTAGAAGAAAAGAACCCACGCCACCCGAGTACGTCTCGTTCAGTCCTCGTTGCGCCATAAAGTACTTGAGCACGAGCGTCAGAGGCCGGAACGACGGGTATACTCTCATGTAGTGCTTTACCAGGTCTCCGGTGGCTAAGCCGCCCGCCACATTGAACGATACGTCCACGTGAATGTTGCTCTCCTTGTGTACCATCTTGACGATGGGGATTCTGGCTTTATCGATCACTTCCAGGTAGCTCACGAGGTCTTTCTCTTCAAGACACTGTGCCAGCTTATACAGGGGCTCTTTGCCTTCTGGAACTCCAAAGAGTACCATGTCAATGTCGCTCTGGGGCAAGAACATCTGCGTATAGTGCGAGCCGAAGGTCTCGACGGTGGCTTCGGGCCATAATCCCTTGACTATTTCCAGCATCTCCTGTACTAGCTGCGCTCTGCTATTTAACTCGTCCTCTGTGGGGCTTATGAAGGTCACAAAGTCCATGATCTCGTCGTGGAGACACTCGTACACGTTGCTGCCGACGTATCCCTTGCGCTGCCTCATCCAGGGCCGCGACTCGAGCTGCAGCACGCGGTTTTCCTCCTTCTGAGACTCTTCTTTCTTCTTTGAGCCCTTTGGATGGTCTTTATCCGCTGCGAACTCAATGAAGCCGTCATCTACTTCGTCATGGTCTGGAGCGGCGGCGGTCTCTCGTGCCAGGCGCTTCTTCTCCTCCTTTGCGAGCTTGGCAGCATGTTTGGCCTTGCCTTTGGCCTTGATCTTGGCCTTAGCCTTCTTGCGCTCTGCGGCCGCCTTCTTTCCTTCAACGTACCCGTCGCGGCCAGCGCTCTTGACCTTGCGAACCTGCGCCTTGGAGCGTGCCATGTTAATGGCTAGAAATGTGTTTGAAAGCAAGTGCAAAATAAATAAAATAAAATAAATTGTAGCCAATTGAATACAAGTGCTTTAATTTGAAAAGCCGTTATAAAAGTGCGCACAGCTTTCCGTCCACCATAGTGAAACCAAACCAAAAGTGAGCAGAATGGAGTGCACACTTTTCGAAGAAAACCCTTTTTTGATACTAGACTAAAATCCACTTTTTGCTTTTTTTTATTTGGCCCACTTTTTATGGGTTAAATCGCATCTTAACGGTCAGTTTTAAATTCACCCATTCGAAAATGGACCAATAAAGAATGCAAAAAATGTGGATTGAAAACAAAAGGGGCAAAAAACTGCCTTTTTGGGCTATGTGGTTAACAATAAGCCTCCCAACGTTTTGTTATTAAACGTTAGTTAAACGATATTAACAGCTACGTTATCGTTGGGGTTGCTGGCCTTGCTCAACGATTGTCAACAGGGCTCGCAATTGGCGGACTTCGGGTTACCCCGCTCGACCCGAATGTCTTCTCAAGGTATTTCGGGTACCCATACCCACCCGACAGGACCCTTCGGGTACCCGGGTCTATCCAGCAGTGATTTTGCCAAAACCAGTGAATCGATCCAAGGCATCCAACACACCATTTTAACAGTTGAGCAATAAATTTTATTCAAATCAAGTTTAGTGTACCCCCCCCCCCCCCCGACTGCTATTCTCCTTTGTTCACAAGATCTCTGCTTGATCTCACCACAAGTACATCGTCAAGTACTGATGGCTTGATCGAATTGCGCGACTTACACATTACGTTCCCGGCACTAGAGAAGTTACTTTCTGATATTGCACTAGACGCTGGGATGCACAGCACAGACCTCGGAACTTTTGCTAGCTTTGGGTACGCTGTTTTCCGGGTAACATTCCACCACTGCGGGATATCGAAGCTAGTTTTCTCTTCCTTTGTAACTGTGTAGCTCGTGTACTTGTCAAATTCAGCCTATTCATCAAGGTTCTCGCTTACCTTAATTTCGTCTCCGCTCTCATCTGACGAACACAAATTAGCTGCTCCAACAATGATTGAAGACGTCCGCGTCTTTCGCTTCTTGTTTAGACGGCGGACAGAACGGGTAGCTGCTGCTCTGGTTACAGACTGCTTTTCATCATCGCTACCAATTGGTCTTTTGCCTTGTTTATATCTGTCACCGAAACACCAATTTTTTTTTAGTCTACGCTTCTGGCGTGGATCAAGTAGAGCCGCCATGTAATGGTGCAAATCCAACTTCCATTTGGGCATCGAATGAAGCTACATCAACTTTTTAATTTTCACCAATTTGCTGCTGTCTGGAGGAATCATCTCGATGTTCTGGGGATTGTAAATTGCAAAAGGCCCTTCCAGCACTTTACGAGTCAATTTATCTACCATGACCCGCTTGTTTTGTGGGTAACGATGGCAGATAATATTGTGGCCTTCGTGTACTATTAGATGCAGCGTAGGTTGTTTCCAGCACTCCAGTTTCAGCGTCGTCTCTCGGAAAGGGCGAAGGAATGTGATGAGCTCCTCCAAAAGTGGTTTATCGATCCAGCTGATGTATACTAACTTGCCACGCGCAGCTAAGATACTTGTAACTTCATCAAAAGAGTTGAGTATGCTCACTAAAAGTCGTAGCTGAGAATTCCAACGAGTCACGTTTTCTTGTTTTAGCGTATTCTCCAGACTATTTTGCAGTTTGCTTTTTTCTTTTTAAATAGGAAACCAGAGCTTTGCATATATCCAGTAGCAGGAAAACTTCTGGGGCGTCGTCGTAGAACTTATAATATGGAGACGAAACCACTCCATGTTTTGTCGACGTTGTCTTGCAAAGTACGGTTGTGATAACCGTGGCAATTTTTGTGGTTTGCACATGGGAGCCATGTGTAGACGGATGGAATGCCCTCTTGCCGCACAAATTGGATCCACAATCGGTCACAACTTTACATAGTGAGGTGTCGTGAATGCCAAAATCCAACAAAGCTTCCCTAAATACTCTCAAAAGATACTTGGCTGTGTGAGATACACCCTCAACTTCTTTAACTTGGAGTGTTCGAGCATGAAGCTTGAACAATTCAGTCATGTAATGACATGTCACCGACATGTACGATCTGTTTTTAATTGGATCGGTCCATAAGTCTGTCGTGAATCCCGCCCAGCAATCACGAAAATGAGTCTGGCAAATGAATTGCATATTGACATGAAGACTTTTTGCGTCCTTTTGGACATTATTTCTCACTGTGTTGGAGGCAGGTAGTAATTGTTGAATATCACACGATCGCTTTAAATGTAAACCGATATCAAAAATCACTGAAGCAAATTCTCTGAAGCCTTCACCTGACACTATGCTAAACGGCCGCATATCCGTGCAGCACATGTACGCAGCAGCCTTGATAACACGCTTTTTATCAGCGGTAGACACCTCGTCTTTGTCCAGAAACTGCACTAAGCTCCCAGTGTTTGCTGGAGCACTTGTACATTTCTTCATGTGCTCGCTTAATGTTTCGGTTCCATTTACTGGGATGAATGCATACACCTTTACACATGTGTTACAGGAAATGAAGCTGTTGTTACAAGCCATGAAAACAACACCTTTCTTTTTTTCATACACGTGGTGAAACTGCGTCCAGCATCTAGCCTTCGAGTTTGCATCGTCACGTAAAGAAAAAAAATCAAGTTCTGTACTTGCTGATTCAAAATGCGACTTATCTCCAATTTCAAGTCATTCAGGTTAAGCTCTCGTAGACTAGCCAGCTTTGCATCATTAGCTTTGTCGACGTCACAATCAGAGACCACACAGGATGGAGGATCTGGAGTATCGGTGCTCTCGGTTCCCTCCATTTCGCCTCAATGTAGCACTGACAGCGGTTGTGAAGGCTGCCCTAACTTTAATTTCAGATCACCGCTCCCAAAAACTATAGCTAACATCGGGTAACCCGCACCTACCCAGTGGGAGTTTCGGGTACCCGCACCCCACCCGAGGTCGGGTATACCCGGACGGGTAGTCAATTTACCCGCATTGGGTACCCGATTGCGAGCCCTGATTGTTGCTCTGACCCACAAAAACTAGTGCTATGTTGCAAGGAATGACTTCAAAACTGCACAATTTATTCAGGTCGGCATGGGCGAGCCATAACAGCTTTGACACGCTGCTGCATATTACCGTCGTCCAGACTTCCCGTCCGACGCTAGCTCTGGTGCAGACTTAACCGAGTTGCTATGGAGGCCGACGTCTCAAGTCCAACTCCACCAACAGCGGAGATTGTATCTCTACTAACTCCTTTCCATTCTCCTCAAGAAACCTCTCTTCACACTCCTGTCCAGCCACCACGTCATCCTCGACCCATTCCAGCTAGATACCGTACATCACCATTAACAATCAGGGCAACGCCGATGCGGCTTTCCATTGGCTTCGTACCTCACGTACTCCTGTACATGCTCATGCCGAATCGCTCCCGGAACGTATTGAAATACCAAGTATATTGTTTGCAATGACAGGAGCTCATACACTCGAGCAGTGGAAATTTCTATTTTTAGTTCCACATGAAGAAAGTGCATCACCAGCACACGGGCAGAAGCGAACCTCCAAAGATGCTGCGTTTGCGTATTGTGCAGCTGCAAGGTGATTACAGCCAAGGATCCACAACAGTGTGAAGAATCACGTGGAGCAGTATCATATGGATGAGCTGCTGAAGGCCAAGCAAGCGATAGCCAAGGAAAAGGCGATTTTAGCGAAACGACGCCTTCAGAATGCTTTTGACGAGGCTCCTGATGTCTCGAAGCGGCTCCGTAGGGAAATTACGCTGGCTCAATAGAGCTATGCTAATGGTCTATTTACTAATTGGGTTGCAGAGAACATCCACCGTTGTCGATTCTTGAAGATCCTGGTCTACGAGAATTCATCCACTTTGTTACCTATGCTCGGTGGTATTATTCTGGACAGTTCAGGCGCTACCCAGCTGCAAGAGGACATGATATTCATCGCTGCAGAACTTAGAGCATCACTCATAGCTCCGATATTCTCCAGTTGCGAGTATTATTGCATTACTACGGATATTTGGACGAGTCGAAGGGCTCAAAGTTTCATGGCGCTCACCCTGCACTACACCTGGACGGAAGACGTCATGTTTTGCAACTGGACGTTGGAGATGGAGTCGTTTCCAGGGATACATACTGGGGCTAGGATCGCGGCATCATTGGATAACATGTTGGAGCAGCGGGAGCTGAGTTCTGCCATGTGCGCAATTCTACTACGTGATGGTGCGTCATATGTCGTTCTCGGCAGCACCATTGTCGGTGTAAATAATATGTCTTGCATTGCTCATTCATTGCACCTAGTCCAGGATGGTGCACTTTTGCGCTTTAAGATGCCCTCAGAATTGGATACCACGGATGTATCACAAAATTTTCATGCTGATCAAACTAGTGAGCAACCAGCAGATGTGCAAAATCAAGATAGTTTTGCTGATACCGACGGCCAAATTTCTCCAGCCAGAGCAAACTGCGTCTATTACAGCACTAGAGGAGTTCTCAGTCAATGCGCATGCAAAACTTCCTGTGGCTGCGCAAACAGCTCTGATACAAGTCCGACGGAGTTCAGAAATTCAGTGCACTGGTTACATACTTTCACAAGTCTGCCAAAGCAACGAGCTGACTTGATGCAATTCAAACAAAAACTGGAAACGAGTAGCTCTTTACGTGGCCACAGACTGTCCAACACGTTGGAACTCATGCCGTGATATGCTATATCGTTTGATTGAGCTGGAAGCTCCACTATACTTTTTTTTTACTTACCTTGAGACAGCTGAAGGGAAGAAAAATTAAAATTGCTCAATCAAGACAAGTGTCCGGGTAAATTGTTTTCATTAACTGTTAACAAGACAAGTATTCGGTGCCAAAAGAGTGGTTTACGATTAAGTACTTACTGGCTTTGCTTGACCCCATAGCAGCAGTGGTAAAGGAATCTGGGGGTTGTAATTACCCTACATTAGCGTTGGTGTTTCTAATGCTGCGGCGGATCAAGAAGTTCCTCAGCAATCAGTCAACATTCGCTAAGCACGCCGCACTTGTCGGACGTCACGCGTACAAATCAAAAGTCATGGCAACCATGGACACAGTATGTAAGGTGACCTTGTTTCTCTTTAAGAAACGGTTTGCGGGGATGAATTTTGAGCTTGCCTGGATTTCATTTCTAGATCCACGATTTCACAAAGTGAGCTTCTCACCCCGGACGAAGTTCAGCTTGCAAGAGAGTGTCTACTTGACGCCACGGCGCTAGATGACCGAAACTATACATCACAATCGGCGACGCCTCAAAACCGTTTCAGTGGCTCTGTGGCACAAAGATCTCCAGCAGATGACACGGATAGTGTATGGGACGTTACGTTATAGGCTCGGACGATGAATAGAATACTGTGCACACAAGCGTCGATCCTACACCTGAAAGACTGCGCACGGCATGCACTACGGAGTTTGCAACGTATCTTGAAGACGCGAAGATGGTCCCATGCAAGCAGTACCCGCTCGTATGGCGGTCGAGCAACGGTCACAAGTATCGAGCACTCAAACCGCTCACAAGGAAATGGCTTGGCTTGTGGCTACGTCGGTACCATCAGAGTGAGCATTTTCTACTGCCGGAACACGGTCACTGCTAAGCGATGTCAGTTGGACAGTGATTCTACTAGTGAAAAAATTAAATTATAAGATTGCCATATGATATCACAACAGAGCGGTTATAACCCTACATGGGCAAAAATGACAAGCGCACCTCGACGAAAAATTGGTGTCTGGGTCGGGGTTCCTTGCCCGGAGCACCCGATAAACTGTGTTTTTCCCAAAGCGCGTTGCCCCTTTAGTTCGATGGCGCGAGTCCTGCCCTCCACTTCTGCCTGCTTTGGCCTCGGCGACGAAATAATCATATACATTGCAAACTAGGGTTTTCTCCTCCGGACTGAGCTGGTGTCTGCGTTGCATTGCACTTCCTGAAATGAAAGAGATGAAGAGTCTTTATTTATGGAAGAAGGAGCTACGAAACCTTAGCTTTCTATTAGCGCCCTTTGCGCTCAATTTAAGGCTATTTTGATGAAGTTATCGCCGTTCATCCAAAGATAACAATTCATTTCAGATTAGCTAGCCCCATCATTTTCTGCCGCTACAATAGTACGATACCTTGTTTTTATGGCAGAGAACAATGTAGCCTCAAAGAAAAACTAAATCAAAAGAATCGTAATCTTAGAATGACTGAGGTTTAAATGCGAATCGCTTGTCAGCAATAAGCAGACCAGGGGGCTTCTTCTTCTTCTTCTGTCCATACACACCACCAGCACCTGGGTGGTCTCTAGAGCTAAACTGTTACTGGCATCAGCCTCCTGCGACTGGAATATCTCTGTCTGCACCGACTCGCCGGCGGCAGCGCCGGCCTCCACGGTCGTCGTGCCGCGGACGCCGTCGCGAGACTGCTCTCCTCGACTTTGGTCTCCACACTGGTCTCCGTTTCCACGGCCGTGCTCTCTCCGCCGTGGTCTCCACCTCGGCCGTGTTCATCAGCTCACAGCAAGAGGATGTCGACGTGCGCGCTGTCGTGTTCGCCGTCTTCGTCAAGATGCTGCTGTCGGCCTCCTGCGACTACAACAACTACAAAGGCACGTACCGAAGTAGACGGGCTTGGAAGACATGGGCGCGAAATGTGAAGTGGTGTGTTCCTACACCACAACAGCCCCGATCATGATACGAGCCAGGTCGGCGAGTGTTCTGACCTTAATTCCTCCGCGTCAAATTTCATACACCGTTTGGAGCCCACACTCACAGGATCAGTCTGAGCTACAACAGAGACTCTGGAAAGACTGATGTTTCGTGAGTTATTTCCATACATTTCTAGCTTTGAAATATTTCGTTCAAATCCTACTAAATTTCAGAAATCTGAACCACATCAACCGCCTTAATATTCCCCCCTCCCGCTCTCAATCCATTTTTTTACCCCCATCCTGGTCCTTAACACGTTTTCAAATACACCATGTTATCTTTTACTTGGACCCACTCAGGGAAATCAGAGAGTTTATGCTCAGCGTCATTGGGCTGATCCTGTCTGCTTGGTGTGGCAGGGTCAGGTGAAGGCGCGTGTTCATATACACATCGTGTTAGACATATATCGCGTGTAGTACGATACAGCATGATGTAATTCAAACATAATGTATAATTGTTCAACAAAATCGACCGCCGTGATATGAAGGAGTTGATCCTGCAACACTCCTAGAAACTCTGCATGATCTGCTGGTGGCTTTCCTTGGTTTTTTTTGTGCCTCACGGTAGACGATATAAGCGTTGACAATTGCCATGTTAACCAGCCCCCCAAGAAGATGGTCTTGTAATATTTACGGAACGGCACCGATAGATGTAGCGAGTAGCGCTGCAGCCGTAATTGATCGCGGATATCCACCCCGCCCTTCCAGCGATGGTAGTCCCTCATCGCCGATGAGCAGGGGATAGCGACCTTCCGTCCTCCAGGAATGTGGCGCCCTACAGTCGTAGCAATATATTAGCTGGAGTTTCATACATTTCGGCATAGCCAAATTCCAATCTTACCGCACGTCTGATTTGAGATGCTGCTTCCTGCTGAAAGTAGGTAGACGGGCAGGCGGTCCCACCATTGCAAGACTTGAAGTTGCGGACAGCATTTGCAACGGCAACGGTAGTGGTCCCGCGCGGCACATCCTGTGGTCGGGATACTTTGGTAATCAAACCCGGTGGAATTGTTTTTGTTGGGTTGGTTCGTCCCCCA
>NW_008649018.1:388696-391309 GCF_000247585.1 Phytophthora nicotianae INRA-310 | reverse complement strand
AAGGTAGCAAATCGAGTTGCTGTGCGTGGTCCAATGCGAGGAACTAAGTGAAGCGTCCGACTCGGAGTCGACAGAGCAGAAATCTACCTGGACGAATCTTACTGCAACGTCAACCACGTCACAGGTAAGACATGGTTGACTGCAGATAAGATTCGCTACGGTAAGACTGGACGAGGAGCTCGGTAAGTAAATTTTGTTTTGCTAAAAAATCAATTCTAAATAATTGTTGTGTATGGTTTTTGTTAGTGCGTGTATTATTGCTGCAGGAATTATTAAAAGCAAAGGAGCAGTACTAAGTGGGGGCCTCCCATCAAGGTTTGGAATTCCACTTTAAAAAGAAAGCAAATAGCGACGATTACCATGGTAATTTCGATGCCGTCCAATTTGAGCGCTGGTTTGAGGATTTATGCAAGAATCTGCAAAAACACGGTCGTCGCAACATCTATTTAGATGGAGCATCGTACCACAAGCGTCAGATTAATCCAAGCCCACAAAAATCAGGGTGGCTTAAAGCCGACATTCAAGAATGACTGTGCAAAAACGGTTTGTTTTCTCTTCTATTATTATTTAATTTTTTAAAACTTATTTTTGTGTAGCTGACATGGGTTTTAGTCCTAAAGCGACCATTCGTACTCTAATTGAGTTGGTCGAGCTTTATCGACCACCAAAAAGATATCAAGTCACTGAAATTACCACCAAGTACGATCGTCTCGTCTTCTTCACTCCACCTTACCATCCGACTCTTCAACCAATCGAGCTTATTTGGGGCTAAAGATGCACCTTTATAAATATATACTTTTCATTCGCGATCTCATCTTGCTGTTGATTTACACATCACGATGCGACACTACTATTGACGACTCCACTGGAGTCGTACTGCGTCTTTCTCATGAAAACCATACGAATCTCATTATCAACCAATGATAGCTCTTAGATTATGCATAACGAGACCAGATCAGCCTACGAGCAATTTAGAACTTCCGAGATCCTTTTTTTTGAGAGCCCATAGCGCTAAAACTACTGCGAATTAGCTAAACCCGATCTCATTTTCGGACTCAGAAAGCGAGAAAACTCTATATATCTAACTATCGATATTGGTTTTCATAGAATAAGACCCTTCTATTGTGTGCTAAAGTTTGGTATTATGAAATATGCGGAGTACAATATCACTTCTGCCTCTGAGTATCACGCGCCAGATACTCCATTCCCTTCAACCTCCGAATTCAAAGCGTCATTGTCTCCTGGTGTAGGTGGTGATTGTGTTCCAATAGCAGCGCTACCAGCAGTTGCCACTGCGGCAGCACGTTCGGTAGATTCCATGTCGAGAGACCTGTATTTGTCCACGTAGAACATGTCAGTAGTACATGTCAGCATGAATCTTTTGAAACATGTTGTATATACTTCTTGGATGGAGGAACGCACCAGGCTGCTTGGCGTGAAGAACTCAAAGCAATGTTCGACTCCGGTGATGCATTGGAAGGTGGAAATTCCCTGCAAACATAATGCATAATATACAACAACGTTAGAATGCTAGTATGTAGTATATACCACATGTATCCCATACGTACTGGTCACCTCTACTGGTCACCTCTACGAGGAGTTGCTTCAGTTGGTGACGGAGCGGAGGAACTGGCACGCTCGTCGTCAGCACCTTCGTCCTCAGGAACGGCAACATGAGGGTTTGTCTTCTTTTTCTTCTTTCCACGTGCTGTCCGCACCGAAGCAGTCTTCCGTTTTCCCAGTCTTGTTAGTCTTTGCTGCAGCATCCAATTCTTTTATT
Source organism: Phytophthora nicotianae INRA-310 (assembly GCF_000247585.1). Lineage (NCBI taxonomy): Eukaryota > Oomycota > Peronosporomycetes > Peronosporales > Peronosporaceae > Phytophthora > Phytophthora nicotianae. Next base: position 389,529 of record NW_008649018.1, on the reverse strand, counting down.
GACGGTTTTGAAGACTCTACATGCTGCGTTGCGAGCTTCATCTCCTCGAATCTCTTCCGCAGCTAGCCGCTCCCGCTCGGTCTTCTTCTTCGCGGACATCGCGGCAGCATCTCTCGCAACACGTGCCATTGCCCTTGCCTCCTTGGACTACTTGTCCTTCTTTCGTAGATCCGTGCCGAGACCTTGGCCTTTTTTTTCTTTTCGGAAGCGTCCTTCTTTTTTGCAGCGACTTCCGCCAAACGTTTTCTCTCGCGAGCCTTTTCTGCCTATATGTAGCATGCAGCTTTCAGGGGAGGGAGGGGGCGCGAGCAGGAGATGCAGCCGGAGCTGTCGCTGGCTGCTCGATGGCAGTTGTAGAAGAGACTTCAGTCCCGAAGTCTGCATGAATATCCCTCTCCCCTTTGGGGTAGGCACGGTGCTCTGTATTTAACCGTGCCCTTTCTTCTGGTGTCTTGCCATGTAGTCGCGCAACGAACGCATCCTTTTCACTGCGCGTTCCCCGTCGCACCACTATTTGAGGTCTGTGTGCTGGTGGACCTTTTGCGAAATGAGCTTGTGAAGACGGTTCATAGCTACCAAATATCTGAGAAACAATAAGTTCACATGTATCCGCCTGAAAATCACCGTAAAACCCAGCACACGATGCAAGGTCAGGCCAGTCCGCAATGGTAGAAGGGCAGCCACCGCTTGCAGTGAGGCAGAACAGCGGCTACACGCTCTTGTACAACGCGAAGTTGGTCAACAACAACTTCGTGTACGTCGACGCCCTTCGCTGCGGCTCCATTACCCGCTTTATTTCGCATTCCTGCGAGCCGAACGCCGCATTCATCGAG
>NW_008649018.1:379880-380846 GCF_000247585.1 Phytophthora nicotianae INRA-310 | reverse complement strand
TGCGTGTAACCCCGTTACAGAAACCGCTGACGAGGCGTAAGTTGAAGATGTTGGATCTCACTCGCACGGAGGAGATAGTGCAAGGTGATAGCTACGTTAGCGTGGAATCAGAATGTCTTCTTTCGAAGTATTGTGCACGTGGGGGCTGCATCAGTCGCTGATCGCATAACAGCAGGTCATTTAATCACAACCGCAGACAAGAACTACGACTTCATACCCTCCAAGACTACGTACACAAAGCCATGAAGGCGCTGGAGCACCTGAATCTCTGTAACGGAAATATTCCTTCACACCGCCTCTATTGCTGCAAACACTCGTCGCCGGCGTTCACATCCGGAGGTGCTGCGTCAATCCACTGACAGGGCTGGCCCGATGGCCCGGGGCCTTCCTCCGAGAGTCGTGATGCCGTCCTCGCTACGCTTACGCCCAATGCGGCGGCTTACGAGGATACGTCGCCCTGCTCCATCCATGCGATCAGTTGCTCTCAGCGCGTAGACGAGATGAACGCATGCACCGAACTTGAAGCAGTAGTTGCAGGGGCACAACTTCTGCCTCAACTTCACTGGCCAACCGTACAGAGGCTCATCTTGCACCTCTATTCTCGCGTAGTTTACATCCATGCGTGCTGAAACTGCGATCTCCTCCTCCGTCGATCTCTTCGCGCCTTCTACAACGATGCGCTTCGCAGGATAGCCGAAGACGTGCATGACGCCCTTATCGCCCGCGATTCTATCAGCTTCGATGTTTCGGAGGAGCAGCTTCTCGCGTACGAGCTCCACGACCCGACGGGTCAAAGTTGGGGCGGCCTCGGGCTCCATGCAAAAGGGGCGCTGTCTGCTTGATTCGTGCATGCAGCAGTCACGAAGCTCCTTCAGTAGAGTACCCATTTTCAAGCGCCGACGCAGCGTATAATCCCGTTTGAGCACCTTGTTAAACTGCTCAACGGGATTATTAGTAGTAGCAAAG
>NW_008649018.1:350329-378369 GCF_000247585.1 Phytophthora nicotianae INRA-310 | reverse complement strand
GACTCGCACTTCAGCAACTTGTACCTCATGCCGTGGTGCGAGCCGGCGCCACAAGCCGTACACGGCATCGCGTTGTTCTTCCCTGTGCTATGTCGCTTCATGTTACTCAGCAGATCGTCAGCTTCATCGGTGCTGAGGTCGCTGCCCACCACTCGCCAGGGCAGCTTCCGTGGCATCACTCCTCGCTTGGTTTCTCGGGAAATGGGGTTGTCTAACTGACTGGCATCGGGCTCAGCCTCATTGGCTATAAGTCAAAATGGCTGTGCACGAACTGATTGGCTATAAGTCAAGCCGCCCACGCGTCATGGACGTGGCCGCTCCGCTCCTTCCACGCGCGCGGCCGTGCCTTATATGCACGAAACGTGTGCTTTTCATGCATCGTGTGGTGGTACTGGACTATAGTGTGCTGAGAAGCATCTTCGTGTGGAAATCCACGTTCTTGTGTGTTGATCATGGTCTACAGGTGCCGAGACATATCTTCGTGAGGTTTTCCACGTTTGCGGTGCCGACTCAACAGTTTTGTGTGGATTTCACTCGTTCTTGAATATCTGCAGTCTGGTCGCAAATCTGCAAATCAATTCGTGCCCTTGTTGTGCAAATTACAGAGCTTTCTGTGCGCGTTTCTAACCTAACCGCGTGCATTCGCGGTCTTTAACATGTTGTATAATACAACATGTTAAACAAATCTATTGTGTGCTACACGTGCAGTTATACTTCAAAGTACACAACGTTTGAGAGGGGGGGGGGGGGGGGGGTAAAAACTTGCTATCTTGATCGAAAGTCACTCCACGGGCAGTTTTTTCAAAGAGTGACATTCGTGTGTACACATCAAATTGGTTCGTCTAAAACCACGTGTGCCACACCAGATCGTGTTTACCACACGCTTCAATCCAACGAAAAATGTAAAACGTCCGTTTTCTGCAGATATCCGGATGCGGGGTGTTTCACTCGGCTTCAGTATTGCCGCTTGGACCCGCTCGAAACGCTGCCCCTTCGTGGTATTACCAAAGATTCCAGGCCACAGCAACGTCAGCCATGTCGGACCGAGGCTCGCCGTCTCCGCGCCGCAGTCGCAGTCGCTCGCCATCTCCCAGAGCCGACGACAATGAGGACAAGAAGAGCCCGCGCGTGTCGGACAATGAGGACCGGGAGACGTCGCGCCGCAGTCGCAGCCGCTCGCCCGCCCCCAAGGCGCCCGCTGCCCCTGCGGACGTTGCTAACCCAGGCAACAATCTGTACGTGGCCAACCTGGCCACGCGCGTAGGAGAGCAAGATCTGCAGGAAATATTCTCCAAGTTCGGTCGGGTTGACAAGTGTGAGGTGATCGTGGACCCCGTCACGAAAGAGTCGAGGTGAGCTTAGCGACGAGGTTTGACACAGAGGAGCGTGCTAATGTTACTGTTGACTGGCAGGGGCTTTGGCTTCGTGACGTTCGAGGACGTTCGTGACGCTGAGGATGCAGTCAAGGAGCTGAACAAGTATGTGGGCTGCTGTAAGCTTGAGTCTGTAATATGACTAATGGTGGCGGTCTGAATGTAGCCAAGAGGTCCAGGGGCGGAAGATTAGAGTGGAACACGCCAAACGGAAGCGTGGACACGAGAAGACCCCCGGACAATGTGAGTGTGAAGCGAGACGTGGAGGTTTATGCTTGAATTGTGCTGACATTTGCTGCCGGACAGACCTTGGACCGAGACTCGCTAGCGCAAAATACGGCGGCGGTCGTGACCGCTTCAGCAGAGATCGCAGTCGGGACCGAGGACGGCGGAGTCGTAGTCGAGACCGAGGCGGATACTCGCGTCGCTACGACGACAGAGACCGAGGCCGCTACGACGATCGAGGACGCGGCCGCTACGATGACCGTGATCGTGGCCGCGGGGGCTACGACCGCGATTCGTACGACGACCGACGACGCCGCTAGTTTGGGGCACCGGGCACCTCTGCACCTTGGTACAACTGGCTTTTGGATTGGCGTCTTCTTTCCGGATCAGACGACACCTCAATCGACCCCCAACCAGCCCATTCTCCCTGCGTGCCATGCCAACCCAGCTTGTGTTTAATCCAACTAAATAAATCGCAGCTCGTCCACTTATCCGTCGGACGCACCACATCGACCTACGCAACTTCAGAGCAACAACTCAACAACTGCGGATCGTCGGAACCGATCACTGTCCTCATTCACTAGCTTCGACCACGGCTTATACGACACCAACGTGCCAAAACCGCTTAGCATCAAGCCTTCGTTGCAACGGTAACTGTTCTATTGCGGGCCATTATTTCCTGCACTACTCGCGCTTGTACACCAGCATCTTCGACACGACCTCGGACGAATCCGCATCGCCACTAACGTCGCTGTGGAAGAACGAGGCTGCCTCGACAAAGTGCGTGTTAGCTAGCAGCGGTCTGATCTTGGCAGCAATGGTGGAGTACGTCACGACGTAGGTCGGGAGTTCCATGGATATAGAGTCCCTAACAACACCATCCAAATGGTAGAGGTTCGTGAGGAAACGCCGAGGATCACGCTCAAGTTGGTGCGACTCGCAGCCGTCGGTTCGCTCACGGTTGCTGTATCCAGACAAAGTTAACAGCGGATGGTTAGAGTTAGAGTTTTTCACATGAATGAAGCAGAATCTTACGCTGGTGAGCAGTCTGGGAACCACATCGATACGTTTTGATGCAGATAACTGTAGTACGGCGTAGCGTGGCAAGGAGTCCAAAAGTGGATCGAAGCCTCCGGGTTTTCTACAAACGACAGGCGTTGGTAGAGCTTGGGGCTCTTTAGAAATACAAGCATGAAGTGAATGTACCTTGGATACGATCGGCCAGATAGTCCATTACCTCAACGGGGGCACGCTAAAATGTCATGATAACAAGTCGAGGTGTGAGTCCGTTTTGGTGATACAAACCTGCCATCAAGTAGCAATCCAACGTACCTGATGGCTTCGTGACAGGTAGTAGGCAGTGAGCACATTCGGCAAGATGACTGAAAATACTGCGAGTCGAAGCAAGTTCCACTGTGTTCTGTCGCGAAATTGTACGTACAGCTTGCGCTCGAGATTGCGCAGGCAGTACCCAGAATACACAATAGCCGGTGGGAGAAGAGGTAGAACGAAGCGAAACTCTTTGTGAGCAGCATTGCTGTACACGAAGAGCGCCCACAAAATCACACGGCCCAAGTCTTTCTTCGAAGGCTGAATAAACCCAGAAAAGTGTTATAAAAAGAAAACTAGGACAACAAAACTGCATCGAGCGGTACTAACCGGCACAGTGAGATATCCAGCGATAGCAATTGGTAGCGTGGTGCCCACAATGGCCGGATAGCCCTGCGAGAAATACCAACTCCATGGGTGCTCGCCGTACAACTTGTCTTTACCCTGAAAAGAGTGAAAAGGTTCATAAGGCACACGTTATCTAAATGAAAAATCTCCATAGCACATCTTCAGCACGCACCTCTAGAACGTTGAACTTGAAAAAGTTGAACGGCACGAAAGTCCACTCGCCGTATCCAAGACGGTCGATACACAACATAGCTAGCGTCGTGACAATCGCGATCGGCACCACAAGACCGAACATGAGAAAAGCGTGGTCACATGTCTGCAAGAAATGCACTATGCCAGGGTACAGCCAAATAACTGCATTCGTTGGTCGAAAAAGCACACCCAGCGCTGCAAGTACAAGCGCCAACGTGCGATTGCTATGCTTCACGGGGGCGGCATCGTCGTTCTTCTTGTCTGCTCCTTCCTATCGTACAATACACCACTAACTTCAGCCAAAAAGTAAATACCTAGACACCATTCTAGCAGCGTACCAGAAACTTCCAGGGCCAATAAGCCAGTGCCGCTGTCGTGCACAGCGTTTCAACGCAGTTTGAGAACGGCCGCACCATCACGTAGAAGGTGAACCACGAGAAGAACTGACACAGCAACGCCCACTTGGCCGTCTTGGCGTCAAAATAATTCCGTGCCAATTTGTATAGGAAAAAATCATTGGCTGCCGATAGAAGGCCCTGTAGTAGTCGTGGCCCGTACGCCACCGCCCACCGCGAGTCCAAATTCTGCAGCATAGCGTCATTAGCATCAAGTGTCTTTCAGCCCAACTCGTTCAATAACGTACCAGCAGCTCCAGGAGCTTGTAGAGCCCTGCAAACAGCGCCGGGTGAGCGAATCCTCGCAGTTGTGCGTCGTCCTGCCACTCCCACGTACTGCAATAGTCACTAAAAGGTCAATGAACTGCCTAGTGTATCATAACTTAACAGAGACGCACAGGTATCCGTAGCCGAAGACCAGGCGGTGTGCCACCTCAGTGCTCTGCCAGTACTCGTCCGGGTTGAATGACGTGCGTACAAACAGCGCATTCCAGAGGCGGAAGGCTACGACGCTCACCCAGAAGATGCGCGTAGTGGGGAGCTCCTCGAACATATCAATCGTTGCGATTGACACACTCAATCACGAAATGAGAGTAAAACCACGGGATTACGTAATTCATAGTCAAAATTGATCTAATAATTGTGTAGCCATGTGTCACGTATAACATACACTTCAACTCGCCAGTCGAAGTCTACGGCAACTTGGTGTTGAACACCTCGACAGTCTTCTTGAGAGCTTCAGCCAGCGGCTTCACGACAAAGTCCGGGGTTTCTTGTGTGCCGATCTCAAGGCGTGACGCAGCGGTTGGCACGAAGAAGCGTGTGCCGCGAGAGTGCCGCATGCCCTTGCCGGCTGCATGTGCTAACGACGACTGCCACATCTCTAGTTCTTGAGTCGAGGCGGCCACCAGCACCACTTCACTCTGCACACGCTCCACGACTTGCCCGCTGTCCAATTGCAGTGTAACCAGTGGTTGTGAGCGAGTAGCGTTCGTAATACGCAGACAGCGCGCGTCACCCGCGTCCGTCTCGAGTCGTACGTGGCCCAGCGGAATGATACCGCGAAGCTGCTTGCGACTGGAAAAGTAGTAGAGACAATTGCGACTCAGCACGAACCAGCGACGCACCGTCGAGAATCCTCCTTTCTTCAGCAGATAGCCGTTAAGACTCGTGTCTGAAGGCCAGAGCTCCTGCTCTTCAGCAGTAGCCGAGCCAAAGCTGTGCCACATGACGTCCAAGAAGACGTTCATGTCCCGTTCGTGACCGTCGATAGCCTTGAGAGACGGTCGCAAACGCGGACCCATCGGCAGGCTGTCCACACCGACGCTGAGGTGGAGACATATCCGAGCTGCGTTCTTCTGCCACTCGACGCGGTAGATGTAGCGCAGCGGTGTCATCCACTCTACCACGGGCTTAGTGTATGACCCGACGTTGATGTAGAGCACACGCTGCTCCGTGACGATCAGCCAGTGTGACAACTGAACCTTCAGCTTCTTGATCGACTCGTCCACTGCGTCGTTTCCAGATCCAGTACCAGCCACAGACAAGCGACGTAGACGCGCTCTACTTGTCGCTCCAAACTCGATTTCTCCACTATCAGAATGATCCGGCTTTGGCGTAGGAGTTTCCTGCATCAGCTCCTCTGCGCTCTCGAATTGAACCGTGATGGGTCGTGCTGTGCCGCGCAGTAGCGCCAGTGTCTCGTGGAAACCGATACCACGCACGTCCACGCCGCCAACTCCGATGAGGCAGTCTCCTTCCTGCAATACTTGTTGTCCAGGAGCGATTTGTCCACGCACTTTGACTTTGGATCGTGAAGTTTCATCCATCGCCTTGATCGTCACGTTCTCGCAGTAGAAGTCCGTCTCCAGATCCATCCCCAGCTTCTTGTGATAGAACACTACCTCATAGCGTAACTTGCGTCCACTACTTTCCCCTGTACCTGCATTTGGATTCTCACCAGCAGCGCGGCGACGTTCATCGTCTTCCTGCAATGCTCGACGCAGCGAGTTCGTGCGCTCACGAGTTGAGTCATTGCTCTTCGACTTTCCGTTTCCATTGCTACCGCTCTGTCGTCGGTCTCGCGCTTCACGCGTAAGATCCGCCGCACTCACCGACTGCATGATTTCGTTGTAGAAGATGATTTTCTCGCCTGAAAGCCGCTCACCTCCGACTCTTTTGAGCAGTTCGTACGCAATCGTATCAGCTTCCTTGTAGCATTTCAGCTCATTGTAGCGTCCAAACACACGCGGTCGTCGTACTCGCTGCATGTTCTGTCCGTTCTGTAAGGACCGGTTCCGCACACCTTGTGTAGCTCGGGATGCAAAGTCAAAGATACCAGCTACAGGCTTGACAGGGAGGCCGATGATTCCAGTGATCGTGCCTTTTACGAACCCCACAGCGCCACTTTCTTGGGCTCCTCGCATGGGATTCAACACGAGTCCAGCAACACCTTCGTAGACACCAAGACTTAGTTCGCGCGAGCCTTGTACTAGTCCTTCGCGCAGTCCGCGGACATGACGACGGCGAGCACGGGCGCGGTTCTGCTGGTAGTGATCGTCCAAACTCAAGTTCGCGAATCCTTGTCCGAACGTGCCTGAGATCTTACTAGCCGCGTCAAACGTGCCGTCCACCGTGTTGGACATCAAACTCGCTGTGCCCTTAGCCAGACCCTTGCTGAAGCCCTTACCACCAATCTTCAACCCTTCCAGAGGTTCATACACGAAGTCACGCACTCCCGTTCCGATGTGATCCAGGAATCCGACTGGGTTTCCAAGGAAATCAAACGATCCCAGAATCTTGTGTAGCTGTTTCCAGAGCTGGCGCGTGTAGTACTTGGATACTCGACGAGTCAGATCACCGCTCGTACCGAAGGCGTGTTCGATCATCAAGGCGTTCAAGCGCACGGGAGCGTTATCAAGATCTGGCACGTGCATCGTCAAACTTGGGATGGCCCAGGTCACGGAAGACGAGTCTTCTCCGCTACTGTCACCGAACGAGGATGGTGCCGAGCTGGAGCGCTTCATTTCATCAGCATGGCTGCTCGCCTTTTTAAAGCTGGCCGCTTCATGAAGACTGATCGTTGTGCTCGTCTGGAAGACATCGCTGCGGAACGTGATATCAAAGTCCATCGGGTGGATGTGCAGTAGAGCAAAGTACACTTTTCGAGTCTCCGAGGATGATGTCGTGGTGTACGACTTCAGACTCGTGAGCGGGTTCAGTTCGTCACTGTGAGTGTTTTCCCTGTACTCTGCCAGAGACTCCATCATCATCTCAATCGGAATGCTCTTCATCCGAATCTCACCACCACGATTCTGCGATCGGTTGTGCCCCCACGACTGTGACATCGCCGCCATAAATGCTCGAGCTGACACCAAGAGCTCTTCATCCAGCTGCGTGATGACTGGATACAACCAGAACGAGCAGTGCTTGAAATAATCCGTATTGCCCTGTTCGTTGGACCACGTGCAGCAGAAGTGCATCGCCGCTACATTCGCCTGGCGATACTTGCAGTCAGCGCAACTGAAGATATTCTGGTTCGAGATCAAGCCCGTGTTTTCCGGCAAGTCATCGTCGCCATTGTCATCGCCAGTTCCTCTGCCTTGGCTAACCATTTCAGCGAGATCTTCGTCAATGTCACCGATAGTTCTTTTCCGGGTTGGGTTGACTGCAGTTGCATTTTCCATTCGCGGGCACAGCAACTTCGTGAATGTCGCTTCTTCACTCTGGTTGTCAATCTGCAGATCGTCCAGCGTAATGTTCATTCGCATGTTGGAATTCACACGAGAGTAATGGAGACTAATACCACCCAAGTATACGTACACCAGCTCCATTGGAAGTTCGTTCACACACGAGATGCCGACTCCATCCACGCGTAGATGCAATGCCATTCCAGAAGTCAGAGATTCCAACGCGCTAGCGGAGGTTTCACTCGCTGTAGGTGAGTCAGAAGACGCCGACGCTGTGCTGGATAGCTCATACTTGTTCTCTCTTTCGTCAAAGTCTTCTTCACCACCTTCAAACAGCTCCAACACCTTAGTCGGTCCATCTGCACGGATGCGAACATGAACATAAGTCTTCGCATTTTGAACCTGTGGAATAAGGTCTCTCTGCGAGCGTGCCGTCTTGGGGGCTCCTGCCATCGGTGTCTCCTCTGGCATATCCTCGATATCGCCAGCCTGGCCGCCTTGTGTAGCCAGCCGTAGTCGTCTCACCCAAATTTTAGCAATCTTCGGGTTCTTGGCCTTCAAATCGTAGCATTTCGTCGGCGTAATGATCGAGAATTGGTTCGACCCAATGACGGGTGGCATTGCACCAGGCTTGCTGGCAGATAGATCGCTATCTCGCGGTGTGGTTATGCTGGAACTGTCTTCGGAGTCCAAGTCAGAGTCCTCTGCTAGATTGATCGAGTCAACACTGTACCACACGATTTTTGAGCACTGGAAACTTCTCAACGGCGCTTGTTTGTGAGCACCCACGTCGGACGATATCTGAATTGGCTTTAGTACACCAAGTTCCATCATCTCCTGCGCTGTCGTGAACGCCTGCGCCTTCGTCTGTGTACTCATTTCTGTCACCAAGAAGTCGACTAGATCTTGTCCATTCACGTAAAAGCCCTTCCGCGTAACGCCGCTCTTTGCAAACGTCCCACTTTCAATATGTGCGTTCACGAACTTCTCAGACTCTTCACACAACACACTGGACGTGGTTAACGAAACTGCAAGTCGTACAAGCTCTCTCGACCTGTCGTCTCCATCGTCATCATCGTCATCGTCACCTCCGTTTTTCTGTCTCGAACCGCCACCGAAGAGACTGCCCGAGATCGAAGAAACCAGCCCATTCAAAGAAATAAACCCGCTCTTTGATGGAGCTTCTGCAGCCTTCTCAAAAATCGCGACTCCACCAACACCCGGCACGTCGGAACCTGTGCGTAGATCGACAACTCCGAGGAGCTCCTGGTCCGTTTCGTTGGCGAAATAGTACAACATGTGCTCGTACAACCGGAAGTACTTCCGGTTCCACTTGAGCATGCTGTCTTTCTTCAGCAGGTATCCCTTTTGCTCCGGCTTCAGGAATAATTCAGACGGCAGGGAGCGATGCAGCTGAATGCGCTTGTGCGTCGCCATTTCATCCAAATTGTACTCTCGAATCTCCACTGCATCCTTGTCCGAGTCCCCGCCAGTCTTGGACGTCGAGGATGTCACTCGCATGAACCGTACTTGAAGTGAGCGAGACGAAGAGCTTGAACTACCAGGGAAAGCAGGGTCTTGGTTCGACGAGGACGACGACTTGCCTTCCGAGCCGTTCAGATAATCCCATGAATAAGGACACGATGAGCGCGGTAGCAACTCGTCAAAGTCCTTGTCTTCACCCCAATTTGTCTGCTTGTAGCGTATCCGAAACGATGTCATGTTGTCGATTCTGTACGGAGGGAAACGCTTCGACTCCTCTCGGAAGATCAACGCCACAGATCCGCCCACCAACTCGATCTGGCACTGCAAAATGTAGATGCGAGACAGGTCGTTCCGGTCGCGCAGCTTCAAATACGTGGTCCCCAGCGAGTTGATTCGGAAGCTGCCACTCCAGCTGTACTTGTGCAGTAAACTAACTTCCAGAAGTTTCTCTCGTGACGCACTTGGCCAATGGAATGGCACGAGTTCGTTGGCAGCCAGTCGGAAGGTTTGAGGCGCATCAAACTGTCGATACTTGATGGTCTCTTCAGTTTTGTTGATCAAGATGTAGCGAGGAACAACCGTGGCCATGATAGTCTCCGAAAATCGCCCGCTACCATAACAGCTCCACAGAGCTACTTCTTGAGTGCCTTTACGAAGTTCACTCTCTTGCTCCTGGTCATAAACCTCATTGGTGAGACTGATAACTTGAGCAACACCCGAGTTCCCCATGGCATTCCGGTTGAGACGAATAACCTCAGACCATGGCGAAGAACGCGACTTGATCCGCAGCACATCCCAATGCTTCCCACCCGAACTGTACGGCAACACGTCTCCCCAAGGCATCGGGCGAATTTGAGCAGGGTTTGAGCGCTTGGAGCTTGACACTAACGACCGCGGGGTGACATGATGAGTACTCGCCGTACTCGCTTCGTCGTACAAACGAATCGTTGTCATCGTTGTCCTGTGACACAAGTGAAGGCCATGGCGGCGGCCCTTGTTCTCGATCTTTGATGTCATCGGAATAGGCTGTCCATACCAACGCTCGCCCTCTGGTCGGCCAGCACTTCGAAGCGATACGAATCGAGGCAGCGCCAACTCGTAGAAGTCAAAGTCTTCAATGTCCAGAACACCCACGAAGCCACACTTCATGCAGACGAGATCGAAGATATCGGACATTAAAGAGTTTGAATAGACTTCAACGACGACACAAGCGAAGCGGTTGTGAGGAAGATACACCTGGAGCCCATGAGGCTTTCCAGTATGAGCCGGCTTCATCGGCGACCCATTCGCAATCAATGCGCCCATTGCTCTGGTCGACGTTGGATCGTAGGATAGCAGCTCCTGTGAATCGCTTTCGCCTGTAAACGTGTACGCTTGACGCGCACGCATGGTAGTTGGTGCGCCTATTAATCCCATGTCGTGACTAGACGGCGTTTGGAGTCGCTGCAGCGACCTAGCTGCACTTGTGGATGGCAGCGGTCCTGGTGTTTGCTGTCCATCCATTGTCGCAGCAGCTTCCACATCATCCAGCTCAAAGTCTTCACTCTCTTGCCTCGCCAGATACGACACCGTCATCTCCTCGTCATGAATAGCTGGTGAATCGTGCTCTTCAGTCACTTCTTCTACCGTATCTTCTGCATCCATGTCCGAAGGCAACTCTTGGGACATACCAACCGAAAAGGATATGCTAATATCTCCTCGGTGTATACTGGCAAGGTTGTTCTTGGATGCCTTCCGTTCACGAGACGACTTGCGCTTGAGCAACTTGTACCAATTGAAAGCTGCAGCCCGCTTGCGATCTTTCAAAATGCTGTCCACTTTCACTGCAGTGACTCCTAGACAAGTATCCAATCCGTAGCGAACGTTGCGCACCTCAATGATAATTCTAGCCAAGTCCAATGTCATTACTTCAGGCGGGAAGCGCAGCAGCAAGGTATTCTGCAGGCGAGCATCCCATTGAGGAGATAATCCACCAGACGGGCTTGGCTTCGTGGTGGTAGAACAAATCGCAACCATCTCCGGTTTCTCCAGGTACCTGTCTTTGGGGTTCTTAAGCACATACAAAGACGCTCGTACATACGGACTCTGTGCTCCGAAAAACTGCGCGTTGTACAGATCCCTTGCTTCCCGAATAACAACAATGACAGCAACAGGGTTGGCGGAGGGCTTCACCTTGTGCAAGCGAGTCAGCTGGGTTTCTCTACCTCCTTCTCCATGGAACGACATCGAGCGGGTAGAGAAATCCTCACTGTACTCTTCTGACGAGCCTGCACGTCGATGCACATACTTGACTACACTCTCCAGTCGCTTGGATGACGAGCTTGTCGAGTTGCAATACTCAAGGTCGAGGTCAGTGTGGTTGACGATCCAAATTGAACAGAACACGATAACGTCTCGCCCGGACAGCTTCACCTGCAGCTGCAGGTTGGGCACACTGCCCTGCTCTCCAGTAATATCGCGGTCAAAAGCACGGCCTAACAGCTGTACTGGTTCAATCGTCTCCTTGTAAGGCACCGAGTACACGGACATCTTCGGGTTGATAATCAGCTTCGGGGCACTCCAACTGTAGTTCTCCAACCGGAACGATATGTACAACAGCTCTGACGTATCAACTTGGAACAAGGGCAGCACGTTTCCCACTGCCAATATACCTTCAGCGATCAGCTGAAGAGAACCATTGAGCAAACGATACGCCATCGCTGTCGCCAAGCGATTGTGAAGCGTAAGGAACGGCGACACAGATAGATAATACAGACTAGAATTGGTCGCTTCGTACAACCCTCGCCGCTGCCCAGCCGCTCGTGCCTCATCCAGCTCGTAATTCACGTCTCGCAAAGGGTTCATACGTTGACGTTGAGCTGGTTCCCCAAACACGTGAAGAAAGTCATCTTCCACCTTCTCACCCTCTTCCTCCTCAACTTTTTCCAGATCGACCGCAGATTCCTGTGCTGGTGGAGGCTCCTCTGTACTCGAGAAAGTGGCACGCATCAGGTAATATGCTTCCACTTCATACGTGCATTTCCAAGTAGGCAAGTCTCGAACAACGTAACCGGACAGCGGGATTGCTGATGACATTGAAGATGACGACACCATTTCCAGCGACTTTGCAGCACTTTGCAACTCCTCCATCGTGGCAAAAGTCTCAAAATTGCAGATGCAGTTGCCAGCGCGCACAAAGCGCTTCGTGTTGACCGACTTTGCCGTCCGTCCTTCGTCGCCGAGTTCTTCTAAGCTGGTTGTCAGCGGCGCATACTGCACATACGGCGAAGGTCGAATACTGATTTTGCTTTGAGGGTGGACAAGTTGAAGTGGAATATGACAAATCTGCTCACGGTCAATAATCCACTCTTGGATGCAGCCACCTTCACGAGGAGAAAACGCCCACACCATCAAGGGAACAGACGTTCGGTTTTGCAGCACCACTTGCGAGTGGAGACTGATTAGCTTGCTGCCATCGGCTTGAATGCTGATCTCCGCCACCAGAGTCGGCGGACTGATGTCCTCTTCACCACCATTTTCAAAGTCGTTCGCATCTGCATCTGCATCAGTCGCCTGCGCTAGCGATTCTCGAAGAGGTACAGCTACGTGGCCGACCATATCCACAACGACGGGATTTGTACTCACCCACTTATTACCGTTCAACCACACAGAAAGCGTGTGATTGACCGTCAACGCTTGGCGATCAGTTTCCCGCAAGAACCTATCCGCTGAGGCGCTATCGAAGGTCAGCATGTCTCCTTGCTCGCGACAATCAACTGACACCTTCCCGTTGTCAGATACAATCTGCTGAATGACAGTCCCCGAGCCGCGACGGAAGCTAAACTTGAGATCTAGACCTGTCTTGTTTTCAACCCAGAACGGCGCCGTCGACTTTGATCCAGAAGTGACAAAATCAGCTTGCCTCAGTGCCTCCGATGACAGCAAAGGAGCCATAGCGGGAGTCATGTTGAAGTTGACAGTGTTCGGTAGATTCGCAAACACTTCCACAAGACTGTTCTCTTCCAGAGCACGATGAATACGCATCTGGACCACAAAAGGCTCCACCAGCGGCTCCCATCGGTAGATACTGTTGTTGAAGTAGTTGAAAAGCAGCGTGGCGCCCATAGTCGTCGAGTAGTCTTCGTCTTTGATGTACTCGCACACAATCTCCCGCATGTGGAAATCAGCAATAGGAATGCCTAAGCTGTTGTTCACGAGCACCAAGCGCAGTTCACCCACATCACCCAGAAGCTTGTCAGCAGTATAGGTCGGTGTTCCAGAATGAGACTTTGGTGCATTGTTTGACCCGTTCCTCGCTCCATTGGGTGAGACCTTCGTGGAATTCGATCGAGATGATGACGGAACCCACCGCAGATAATTGTTTGCGATGTTAATAAATAAATTGGCGTCTTGGACAGAAAATCGAGTCTCCACAGGGGCCAACACGAACGAGTTACGTCGCGAGAGTGAGATCGAGCCTTCCACAAAGTGGTCAAACACCAAAAGAAACGAGTTTGACAAAGGAAAAGATGCGTCAATCTACACAAAACATACACAAAGTCAGTGTTAGTTTTGCCGTAATATATCGCAGTGGCACTAAATAATTACCTGGAGATCGGGAAGCTGCGAGAAATAAACGCCATGCTGATCAAACTCCAAGTGACACTTGGTCATATCCGTCGCACCCTTGCGCTTCTGGTGGGTTGAGTATGCAGCCACAACATCCGTCAGCATCACCAGCGCGCGTGCGTCGGCCGTTCCAAAATCTTCCAATAGAGAGAACAGACATCCGGATGAAGTAAAGAAGAAGTCAATTTTCTGCCAATCTGGAGGAGGAGGGCACATATACCCAACATCGAAATCCAGGAACTCTCCCACTGCGAGAATTGGCTCTGCAAAGAATGCTACGATGTCGTGGAAAGCTGGATACACCCCCAGAAAGTTGGTGTTCCGCACCTTCAAATCGTAGATGGTGTCCGTCCAGTTCATCTTTTGATTGTACTCTATTTGCAGACCGTCTCCAGGAAGCGGACGAACAATTTCAGAGGCCGGCTGACAACGAGTAGGTCGGATATCTGCCGTCGTAAAACTTAATGCCGACGCACTGAACTCCAGCGAATCATCCGTCCGCAATGTAAATACCAACTCAAGCTGTTCCCAGAACATGTCGGCAACGGGATGGTCTTTATTCGAGATGCGAAGCGCAGCGTCAGCAACCTTCACTGGGATCTTCATCCATATTGCTCTGCAGTTTTCGCTGGCATGGTGGAGTCCTCCACACGTGGCGCACAATGGATACGTATCTTCCGTGACGACACGTGATACTTCCCGAAAGTTTTCATAGATCATACCGAGGAGAGTTGTGTACTGCTCTGGACCCGTTCCGATGCTGAGTTCATTCATTGATAGACTAACCCCAAAGTACGAGCTCAGAGCCGCTTCAGACAAACTCTCCGGTTCCGAATCAATGCGTCCAGTAAGTAGCGAGTGATGGAAGAGCGGCGACGCAGAATCACGCGTGGTGCCACTTAGATCAACCAGTTCAAACTCGAAAAGCCCCACTGAATACGTTGACATATCTGCATCGCCATTGCCCCTTGACACCATGTTGGCGTTCGATGCGACTCGTGCATCATGGAATTCAGCGTCCTCCGCCACGAACAAAGGCGTCATGAGATGCTGCGACATACCCGCAACGTCCTGACGAATCTGCTCCATCGAGTCTGACCGCCTTCGCGAACCATTTGTCGGGGTGCTTGCCAAAAACTGCAGACTATCGCGTCCACCGCTATTCAGTGCTTCTCCTTCAGCTTTAGCTTCATCCAGTGCCCCATCCACTTTGAGAAGATACTGCGTCAGCTGCTCCAACTGCTGATCCAAGTGCAGAATCTTACTATGGATGATCTTCACCGCATCTTCTGCAGCCGGGAGAGCCTGAAAACCTTCATGCAGATAGTTTTGTGCTTGCTGTGTGGCACTACGAAGATCAATAAACAGCTGACTCCGGTTGCTCAAGATTCGCGAGCGCTGGTTTTTGATTTGTCTTCGCAGATTTCTTAACTCCGTTCGCCTTGAAAGCTGAGCCTTCGCTGCAGATGCACCGGCAAGAGCTGAGCCATACGACAGCCGTGACTCGTCGACAAAGGTACCGTTCTGCAGGAAATCAGAAGTTGAAGGATCAATTCCACTGCTCCAGAAGCGGGCATTGGTTGATCGAAGAATGATGCTATCCCGAGAGAATGAGCTGCGGGGCAACGCAAACGCCAAGTCATTTCCGACAACTTCAAAGCGTACATTTCCCATCTCTCCTTTCGCTATTCCCATGGCACCAGCACGCTCGTTCACTTCGGTTACCACTGCACTGTAATACATGCGGAGGAGCTCTTTGACTGATACAGGGAGCGCAGCCGTAGTCACCACATAACTCTTAAATACAAACTCGGCCTTTTCACAGCTCGGATATTCCTCCAGCGGGTTGACGAGAGCTTCTAGAATGTGGTCAAACAGGTAGTGGTGGAACTGTTTGAATACCCTGTGCAGATACACAATACACACGGAGTCCAAGCGCACGCGAACTAAAATACCGCCATCAGTATCCCCAGAAGAGTTAATCACAAAGTCAACGACATTTTTCACACCAAATGACCCCACATCAGCGACTCCGTCTAGCATATCTGAAGGCGAACCAATGGCTTGTCGATTCGGCAACGCCACATCAGATTGCGATCCACTTGGAGAAGTCAAATCAGTCAACTGCAAATTCCTCACGCTGCCCTTGACTTCAAATCCCCGGCCACACACAGCAGCACCCGACCCACTGCCTTGTAGCGACATGCTCGAAACTTCCACACGAGCAATCGTTTTGATAGACTCCACGCCTTCGAGAGAGGCACCGGGTGTTTGATCCCGTTGCTTGACGTCAATCTGCAAACCATGCACTACCGACAGACTTACTACAACCTCGTCATCAAAGCAAGATGAATCCTCCAGCAGCGTCGACGATACTTGAGTCCCCAGCTTTGACAAGTTGCGCCGGAAATCGTCCAGTTCATATCCAAAGCTTGTTGACAGAATAAAACCCAGCAAATATCTGTCGTGGCATCCTCCTATCCACTTCAGAACGGTTTGTACATCTGGAAGGAATAACTCTCCATACAGACGTTCAACTGAGATAACGCCCCGAGTAGTCTGACGGTCGAATCGCAAGATCGATGGCGCTGCAGTTGTGTGGGGGTCACTCGAATAGGTCCTACTCATATGATACGTTGCGCTGAGAGCAGGGGCACGCAACCCTGGACTTTCAGCAACTTGAACAATAACATTTTCACCTTCTTGAAGAGAAATTGACGAAACACTAACGCTCTGGCTACCAGTTGTCGTGCAAACACGTGACGACCATTCCACGTCCTTGATGCACAATACAAACGTGGAGGACTTATCTGGCCGATCATCAGAAACGCATAACCGAACTTCGGGCGTTCTTACGGATACCATTCGCTGGCACACCAGATTCACACTTGTACTTCCTATTGCCGGATGTAGATCCCGATCAGGTCCGTTAGCGGGCTTGTCGGGAAGAAAGAAGCTCCACTTTCCAACTACCCAGCAAAGAGCCTCCAGTTCTATCATTTTCCAGTCAATTCGTATTGCTGAAAGCCGCGCTTCATAGTTGTACATAGCAGTTTCTTGTTCAAGATCAGCGTTGTGTTGCTCGTACGAAATCGCCCCGTGCCTCCCCACAGTACAGTGCTTGCAGGAGTAATAATCCATTGACCATTGTGTTCTAGAATGACTCGTTTTCGTCAGCGAGAAGTCGTTGACAGCCAATATTTCATGCAAGCCTTGTACGTCATTTAAAGCCATCTGCGATTGCAACAAGGCCAAGCTTTGGTCTACTGAGAACAATCGTACACTTGTTCGAAAGTCACTTTTCACGAATTCGCGATCAGGCTCAGAGGTTTCAACCACCAGATCCTTTAGCTCCACACCGAAACAAAAATGGTCATGTAGAGCAAATACGAAGCAGATCTTCTCCATCTTGATCCCCAAATGTGCAATCGGCGCAATCTGCGCTTCATCGTACGTAACCAACTTGCTCGGATGCGATAAATTCCACTGATTCCACCACAAATACACGGGAGCAAAGAGAGTCATCCACATGACCAGCGTCTCGTCTTTAATGAACATCATCATGTTGCCTAACTGGACGTCCAACGCTGGCTGATGTCCAACGAGACGGCTCTGATACGCTGGAACAAGACAGGATATCCGGACAATCGGGGCCACCAACTCAGGTGAGTCGCCATTTTCACTAACTCGACTCCCATGGTCAAAAATGCTGTAGCTCTCGCTGCGCTCAGCAACTTCGTACATGCGTAAGGACTGAGCACAGAGCTGGATCTCATCTTCCACGCACGACTGCTTAACGACCCCAACAGTTTCCCCTAGAATCCATACCCATTGCGTTCCTCGTACAATTTCTTCTTCAGTGACGACAGATTCCCTGGCAGAAAAGAAAATCCCAGCACCATGGCGTAGCTCTGCCCGAACCGATAGGCTCGGCGGGGTGATTGCATCCTCAAACTCGTCGTCATCGTCATTATCATCATTATCGGCTGCCAGGGTGAAAGTTTCTCCCACGACAGCGTCCAGGCAGTCAGTCAGCAGCCACTGCTTCGCGTACGAGAGCACCATCAAAAAGCCATCTGGGCGCGATGCTTGCTGCTGTGTCAACGCTGCTAACCGATCGTACTCGTCGTAAGGCGCCTTCACTTCAATCAGAATGGCGTACAACACGTCAATATGCTCAGGTCCAAAATGCACCCTGGGCTGATTGGCTTGCAGCACGAATCTTTCATTGCCGCTAGCGTTGTGCGCGGAACAAATCTCGCATTCTTCTGTCATACTTCCAGGGTCACAGCCAATATCCATATCCAATTCCACGTCTGGGAACGCTGCGTTGACGCTGTGATAATACAAACTTGCCTACAGCATCAACAATTAGCTACCACCACCGGCACTACAAGCAAGAGCAAAGTCATCGCACCTTGACTGTACTGCGCCATTCGTGAAATAAATATTTTCGGTGCATCTTGGGAGATGTAAGCTCGTCCTCTGGACCTGTAGAGGTCTGCTTGGACGGATACTCAATATACGCTGCAACACCCTTAGTTTTCAGCAACTACGCAAGAGTTCACAGTCAACAACACTCCATTTCTGCATGCAATCTCATTCTACGAACCTTTCTCGACTCCATTGCTGAGCTTGACTGCGGCGTGAACTCCAGTTCCCATTCTGCATTTGTGTTGATCAAGCTCACGTGTCCGATTTCGAGCGTGCCGCTCCCCGGTTGCTATCAGCACCAAAATAACAAAGTCAGTACTCATCTTCTGCCCCTCTCATCACATTGCAGCAACTATTACCGGCGCCAGCGAACTTGGGTCGCAGTCATATCGCACTTGGACATCCGACAGCTCGATCTGCACGTTGGCAATGATGTGCGACACCAATCTCGACAGATACGTCCGATCTGCAAGCAAGAACCCGTCAATCTCTCCGCACAGGAATATATAACATTAAAAGAGCCCGCTATCGCACCATCTCCATTGCTGCCGTCGATGCTCGTGTCTACGTTCTCGATCTCCGTTGTCTCCGCCCGATGCTGCGGCTTGGGCGTCTGGTGCAATGAAATGCGGATGCCTTGCGCCTTGATCTGCACTGGCTGCGTCCACAGCGCGCGCCACGGGATCTTGACGCTCAGGTGGCCAATCTCGCCATCGCCGTACGATAACCGCAGCTGCAGGTCTTGAAACGACAGATCGCCCTGCCATAAACTCAGCTTGAGCATGCTCGAGTCGAAGGTCACGAATTTACCTAGCAGACGCTGCAGCAATAGCGCCACCGCGTGCTGCAGCATCGTTCGCTCTCAGTGTCCGCGCTCCCCTTGCCGCCTTCGTCGCTCTTTACTAAAGTGGCTGCACTCCAGTTGTGTTTACACACGAAATATGGAATATGACAGGGAATGAACTTGATTATACAGGTGCAGTACGTGAGAGTGCCACATGGCGACGGTAGATAATCTTTGACAGCAAGCAGTCGCTATGGCGGGGAGCATCGAGGCCTGGTACTATGGGCTGCCGTACGTCACGCGCTTCTACCTGTCGGTTTGCTTCGGCTCGACGTTATTGAGCACGCTAGGCTTCCTCAACCCACAGTCGCTGTACCTGGATTTCGACTTGGTGTGGCAACGTTTCCAGCTCTGGCGTCTCACCACGTGTTTCATGTTCCTTGGGAGCTTTAGTTTCCCCTTCCTCATGCAGCTCATGATCCTGTACGGTAGAAATAATAGCGACTGCTATCCATGCTGCTACTCTGTAGACTATTACGCGGACTCCTGACTTATTCGCTAACGTGGATGTTGATGCAGAACTAACTATTCTTCCCGACTGGAGGAGGACCCTTTCCCGGGGGGTGGTGGCCCCACGGCTGACTACGCCTTCATGCTCTTCTTTGGAGCCGCTGTGCTATGGGTGAGTGAACAGAAATTTCTCAGTGGCGGCTAGTTGTCTTTGCCGGACCGGGCCTTTGAAGTTCATGATGCTAACGCTGCTGGGGTTGTTACATGCAGGTGATCGCGTTTTTCATGAGCATCCCGTTCCTGGGCACGTCGCTGATTTTTATGATCGTTTACGTCTGGAGCCGTCGAAACCCGACAGCGCCTGTTGCCATTTGGGGTAAGTTGACGGTGAATGCGTCAGACGTGTTACTGAGTTGTCGCTGGCTGCTATTGATTGCTGTTGCAATGCTGACATTTATGTTGTACTTGATATTCGCAGGCTTCCGCTTCGACGGGCTGTATCTGCCGTGGGCTCTAATCGCCTTCACGGTGCTCGTCGGCGGCAACCCGATCATGGACGTCTTCGGCGTCATCGCCGGTCACTTGTACTACTTCCTGCTAGAGGTGCTACCAGCAACCAAGGGCTGGAACTTGCTGCAGACTCCGGCGGTGTTGTACGTGTCCCTGGATATATTGTGCTTAACATTTACATTAGATCTAATGGAATTTGCTCTTATTTTTTTTTCATGCAGCACGAACTTGTTCCCATCTCCACAGGTCGCTGCTGGTGGAGTCCCAATTATCGGCGCTCGGGGTGCGGCTGGACGCGGCGCTGTTCCCGGCACTGGTGGTTATGCCTGGGGAACGGGTAGACCCTTGGGTACGGAATAAGACGATAGTTGCTTCAAGAGCCTAATAGGAGAGAACAATGCAATAGTTGCTTTGAGAGCCTAATAGGAGAACAATTGAGCATCCATATTATGTGCTGACGATATACTTCTCTGGCTCACTTCAAAATAAATAGAAACACCGCAACGAGGACGAACTTTATCTCCAGAATCCGATGCATTATCAAAAACCACCAGCTTAATTAAAGTCTATCATCAACGTAAAATTAACGTGAATACTACGAAGCCAATATACAAAGTTCATCTGGTAAAGAGTGTGATTACTTTTTTTTTTTTTAAATAAATACTTTTGCACGTGTTATTCTATGAAATAACTGCATGCCACAAGCACACGGTTGCAAATTCTCTCCTCATACCTCATTGTTTAATCTTCTGCGTTTGCTTAGGCATTCATATATCTACACTCTCGAGAGTGCTCTCAGGCACCCCTTGAAAACGGAATAGTACATATCGAGAAATCATACATGAGCGTTTGTGTTGAACGCTTAAGCGACCGAGTCGAGGTAGGTTAATCAACTACACCAACTCGTAACTTTAAGTAAGCAGCCAAAGAATTACCGAAAATGGCAAGATCGTCACAGCGGCCGAGTCCCGTAAGTACATGTACCATAATATGGTACATATTATGTAAAGGTCGTACTGTAGTACATGCTTTGGAGTTTATGAAGAGGAACGATTACGCGGTGCTTGAGAATTGCCAAAACTGGGTGACCTGCTTTTTTTTGAAATATGTAGGGATGGTATTTGGGGCATTTTGATGTAACAGTCGGATCATATGTACCTTATTCCAGTAAGAATGGGGCGGTTAGTAAAAATGATAACAACTATAATACGATTTTAGTCTCGATGCTTTCAGCCTGAAATGATGGCTCCACTATTTCCTGCAGACAGAGTATTGGTGCTAGAAAATTCAAGACTGTAAGTAGCAT
The DNA here is from genome assembly GCF_000247585.1 of Phytophthora nicotianae INRA-310. NCBI lineage: Eukaryota > Oomycota > Peronosporomycetes > Peronosporales > Peronosporaceae > Phytophthora > Phytophthora nicotianae. The sequence goes on along the minus strand of NW_008649018.1, from coordinate 357,181 downwards.
TTTATTTGTGTTTTTGGAACTGTATCATTAAAATGCCTCTAATTGTATAACTTAACTTTTCTTTCGCTGCCTACAAATACGGCGGTAGATATAATCCTACCGACAGTCTATTCTCACGATCTCCTGTGCCACGTTTACATGAGTAGTGATATGCCACGTAGCTTAGAAGGGGGTGGATATTGCGGCTCTGAACTTGCGTCGAATAAGGTTAGCCCCTTCGTTAGTGGATCAAAATTTACTGCTATTTTTTTCATGGTTCATAAATGACAATTCCACGTCTAGCCTTTTAAATCGTGGTTAATTATGCGGTGCGAACGATATACCACGGATAGTAATATTACTATAGTTTAATTCTAGCTAGTAGGAAAAAAAAACCGGAATTCAAAGGCTATTGTAAGACTACTTCAATTGGGTACATGTACAAGTTGATAGTGGGTACTGTATCGTCTGTGCACTTTCAATGCGTACAACTGTTTACGGAGTCCCAACGTTCGTGCATTCTATGTCTCTCTCACGCTCAGATTTTTCACCAATAGTATTAAATTCCTTTTCCTTTGACCAATCACCATTGACATGTGGACCACAAATCACTCTTTTTCATCCAATTATTCTGGTGTGATTACGTTGTCCGAAGTATACGTTGTTCAGGGTACAACCAGTGACCAATCGCGCCTCAGAAATTCACAACAAAAGTGGCAGGTCAAAGCGAACAGCACCGACGCTCCCTTCTTCCACCTACTAGAAAGTGTATGGCGGCGGAGCATCAGCATCAGCAGCAACAGCAGCAGCAGCGCGGACCTGGCATTGATGGCATGAGTGTGAACTATCCGGTCGAGGAGGCCACGTTCTCCTCGACGCCCTACTCCGCTGCCCAAGTGCAGCGCGAGCAGATGCAAATGCAGTTCCAGCAGCAACTGCAAGCGCAACAACAACACGTGAACCAGCTTCAAATACAGCAGTCAAGCATAATGGAGGATATCGGACCAGCATCTTCCACTCTCATGCAGATGCACGGCGGGAGCACGAGCGCGGAGATGCCAATTACAAACGTTTCGATGCACCATGGAATGCACACACGAAGCTCGGACGCTGCAGCTGCAGGGAGGTTCGTGAGTACGCTGCAGTCGCGGCAGCAATCCAACGTGAAGCGAGGAGGAACGGTGATCACCGGGGGCGACGAGGGCGTGCCGCAACTCTATAAGACCAGCAAGATGCGGCGGCCCGAGTTGTGGCAGTTCATCCGGCTAGTGGTACCGGACCCACCGCATATCGCCGCTGGACGCACGTACACAAACCAAGACGCGAAAGAGGCGTACTGCTTGAAGTGCAAACGTATAATGCACTACAATACGGGAAGCAGCAACAACGTCAGTCGCCACATGGCAAAGTTCCACGCAGCCGATCTGGCGAGTTACGCGCAAAAGATGGCGGATAAAAAAGTGAAGAACAAGAAGCAACAGCAGGATCGACCGACGTATGTACAGCCGAGCACGGGCGGAAGTGAGTTGGCCAGTCCAGGAGTGGGTCACAAACGGAGACGGACCGAGACGATGACGCCCACGTCAGCAGGCATCACAGGTAGCAGCATTTCACCAATTGTTGCGCCTCGGCTAAGTTTGGATGAATTGCGTGCAACGGGAAACGAACTCAGCAGGGAGGAATTAACGCAGGAAGAAACAGAGCAGCTAAACGCGATAGTAGCGCGGTGGGTAGCCAAGCATCACCACCCGTTCACCATTACTGAAGACCCCGAATTGCAGGAGTTGCTCCACTTCGCGGCGACATTACGCAAACCAATCAAGCTTCCTCCACCGAGTTCTGTACGAGCCTCAGTTCAGTCACTCAGCGCTCGCTCGCGGATGGATGTGATGCGCCAGATATCGAGCGAGGTGCTGTTCTATTCCATGGCGTCTGAAGTCTGGATCACCGCCGAGCGCGACATTTTTGTGTCGTTCAGTATTCACTACCTCACGGAAAATTTCGAGCGTCGACACTTCACTATCGATGTGCGAGAACACAGCGGTCACCAAGTGTACTCGTACGAGACCAAGAAGGAGATGCTGTATACGCTGATTGCACGCTGGAATCTGGATCCGCGGTATTTAAGCTCGATGTTGTGGCAGTCCCAGCCCCGCGTTGACGCAACCGTCAATAACCCCATGCAGCCACGCACACAACAGGCCGAAAGTGCGGCCCACGGATTCGAGATCATGTTGGCCCCTCTACTGCATGGTCCGAGAGAGCTCAAAGCGGATGGCATGCAAATGTTCTTCTTTGATGAGATGGTGAACAGTGCTGTTGCTAGTGTACCTCCTGAGTACCAGGCTTGCGTACAGTTCGTACGTGACCAAGTTACGCTCTTCCGGGACCTCGCCTTCTTCTTGACCAACCATCCGCGTGCAGTGGTGCGACTTGGCAAGCTCATGGCTGGAACGAGTCAACAACGCCTCGTGACGGACTCGAAGGCGAGCTGGCTTAGTACTCTCGATATGCTCAAGCGTTTGGTCAAGAAACGCGATGCGATCCACGACTTTTTCGCGTACGTTGACACCAGTGAAGGTCGCACCGAGTTCCAGAATACCACGTCATCTTCGTCACCGCCAGCAGAGAATAGTGGCATGCAGCAACAAGAGCCTACAGACGAGCAATGGTGTGCGATCGAGTGCCTGTTGCAGCTGCTCCAGCCGTTCGAAAACGTCGCACTAGCCATCGGCAAGGAGAAGTACGCCGCATCGTCTCTTACGTTCCCACTGCTGAAGTTTCTGAAGCGAGATTTAGAGAAATTGACAAACTTCCAGCGGGTTTTTGCCAAGTACTCAGCTAGTTTAGAGGGAGGCAACGAGAACCAGGAGTTCCAGGCTCATACGCAAAACATCGCAACGCAGTTGGAGACTGTGCGGAACTTCTTGTATACCGAGTTCAAGGCGCACTTTTCCCGAGCTTGTGGAGAGTTGATGTGGGTCTCGCAACTGGACCCGCGCTTTGTGCGCATGAAGTATCTAAGCGACGAGGAGCGAGAAGTGTGCAAGGCGCGGCTCATCGACCAGTGCTTCGTGCTAGCTAACTTCAACCAGATCATGGCTAATCAGCGCCTCAAAGCGTCCGCCGCAGTATCCGCTGACGTTACCGTAAGCACGGGTCTTGATCCTTCCAGCGCAACTTTCCTCGACTTTCAGACTGGGATGCAGTCGACGCGGGAAGACCATGATACTAACAGCTTCCTGCGTGAGCTGCTCTTCGACGACGCTCACGACGACCCTGCACTAGTGTACCAGCAACAACAGCAACAGCTTCTGCATCAGCAAGGACAACTAGGTGACTCGCTTGGCCCTGTGTCCATCACAACCGGAGAGGGAGGTTCCACGTCACCCTCGAATGCTACTACTGCAGCATACATGGAGCAGGAGGCGCTACGAGCTCAAGTAGTGGACGAAGTGAAGGCGTACTTTGATGCCGTGGCTGTCGCGAAGGTGACAGCCATGCGCGACCCACTGAAGTGGTGGAGAGACAACACGGCCGCGTTCCCTCTACTGGTGCCTCTGGCCAGACAATGGCTGAGCTCTGTTGGGTCTGTACGGCCGTCCGACGTGGTGCAGATCGGGGCCGGCACACATGGCGACCTGACCACCACATCCACGACACAGGGTGTGCAGGTGAACGCCACTACGGGCGCCGCGCTGCCCTACGGCACGCACGCCGTCCACTCCGAGCCGGAACTTGTGCGCGACATCATGTTCGTGCATGACAACTGCTAGTCAAATACTAGTAGACTAGTAGATACGCTCGTTTCACTGGGCAAAATCACAATACGCTATTAACCAATAGTTTTCCTTTTGATGTCACTCTTTTTATCCAATCACATAGCCACTATTCTGGTGAGCCGCGCTGGGTTTGGTCACTCTGCAATTGGAGGGGGAGCTGCTACGCTGCCACCAAGGCTTAGAGCCTATCACGATGCCGCACCCGCGCTTCCCCAAGATCGATGTCCAAGAGCTGCGTGATGACTTCATCCGCTTTGAGCTGTCGGAGACTGACGCTAGTGTGGCGAACGCCATCCGCCGTGTCATGATCTCCGAAGTGCCGACGCTGGCCATTGACCTGGTGAGTATCGAGATCAACACGTCGGTCATGACGGATGAGTTCCTGGCGCATCGTCTGGGTATGATTCCGCTCAACTTCGACGGCGGCCTCGAGAACTTCCGCCAGCGCTTCGTTTACTCACAGGACTGCGACTGCGATGAGAATTGCCCCAACTGCTCAGTCGAGTTCACACTGGACGTGATAGCCGACAGCGGCGTGTTGTCCGTCACGAGCGAGGCGCTCAAGTCCTCAGACCCGTACATTCGCCCTGTCAATTTCTCGTCCGAGGAAGAGCTCAACAACACACAGGACACTGGCGTTATCATAGCTAAGCTTGGCCCCGGACAGAGACTACGCCTTTCGGCCATCGCCAAGCTCGGCATTGGCAAGGAGCACGCCAAGTGGTCTCCCGTGGCAGTCGCCACGTACATGTACGACCCCATTATTACGCTCAATCAAGCCGTGCTCAGCACGTACTCGCCTGAGCAGAAGGCCGAGCTTTACAAGAGCTGCCCCACGGAAGTGTATGAGACGGATGAGAATTACGAGCAGGTGAGGATGAAGAACTGGATGCTAGAGGAGAGAGGTGATTGTTGATATTGTTGAGTTTTGCTGCAGTTCACGGTAGGAGACGCGATGCGATGCATGTACTGCGACGAGTGCGTCAAGCTGGCAGACTCGTTTAAGGACAACCCGGAAGACGACTCGGCTGTGACGATCCGAATGCGGGAAGACAAATTCATTTTCTCCGTTGAGGTGCGTTGGAACCATGACGACTACAGTACAGCTTGTAGGTTGTTTGTATCTCATCTCCTACTTGCATTAACTTGTGTAGACAACGGGTCAGCTGAAGCCCGAGGAAGTGGTGATCTGCGCATTGGATCTGATTCGCGAGAAGTTGTCATCACTAAAGCACCAGTGCTTGGAACTGAGCCAGGATGACCAGGGCTCGTCAGCACCGATCACGCCGTTTGGATAAAGAGGAATAATCGCAACAGGGTGTGTATCTAACCAACGTTGAAGTTGCTGAAGCTGATCGACAGGAGTGCTACACGTTGCCAGCTATCCAGCACAGACAGCACGAGATTCCAGGTTTGGTCACGCCCAGCTAGTGCAGCTTCCGCCGATAGATTTAAGCTGCTGATTGCGTTTTTACCTTTTTTTTATTCATACAACTGATATTCCAATGCACTTGTGTACTTCTACATCCTCACGAGTAGTGTGGCAAGATCTCAACGCTTCCGCCTAGTGTCTGCGAGCTTTCCACCAACGCCGACGTGGCGTCTCCGTCTGGGTTTGCGCTGGTGCGAAAGCATCAGTGCAGAGTTAGACCCACTACATTCATCGAATCAAGATCATTTTGTACCTTTGGTCTACGTCGAGTTCCTTCGCGTCTTGGTTATCACATAGCGTTCCGAGACGTGAAGACTTGTACACTTGCAGCAAGTTCCCAAGCAAATCTGTAGGGTGGACATCACCTTTCGACACACCTTGGCAGGCACACAAGAACGCTATGTTCTCGTGAAGCATACTCACACCACGCTCAAACCCAACACTGCCGTCCGGGTAGAGCGTGTGGCACCCAGCTCCCTCACGTGTGTTTCCAATGGTCGAAAACGATCCGTTGAACTCCATCGGATGTGGGTATGTGATCTTCAGATACTTCACGAGGCAGTGCAGCAGATGAATCACTTTGCCGAGCGCTGCAGCAACCACTTCTGGTGGAACATTCTCATATTTGCCAGACTTCGGTAGTGGCAGTCCCACGATCGTTCTGAAAAAGATCGGGACATTCATCCGTGCTTTCCGTTGCCTCTGCTCCTCCGAAACACCCTCTCGCTCATCAGGCAGTCCACTTAACGGATCGTCCTCATCTTCGTCCACGTTTCTCTCGTCCTCCGGAGTCAAGGCAAATAATGCAAACAGCTCAAGAAGTCTATCACCCCGAACTTTTGCAGCATTCTACCATCGAACCAGGAACGCATAAGTAACGTTTACTTCAAGCATCATAGCTTTGTCATACCTCGTCGGCCCATTGAACTTGGTAGTCGAGACATTCGAGTATGGGGGCATGGAAGCTCTCAGCCCGTTGATTCTCCTGCTGCAACTTTAGCTGCGCCTCCGCCATGTGCACAGTGCGTTCCTCTAGCCGGGAGGTTCGTTCCACGACCGCGATCCGCTCGGAGCAGAGCTGTTCGCGCGTCTTCATGACCTTCTCAGCCAGCTGCTCCACCTGTTTCATGCATCTATCTAGACGCAGCTCAGCTTCCACCAACGCACTCTTCGTCTGCAGCAAAAGTGGTAAAACATAAGAAGAATAATTTCTCAAATGCGGAATTGTCTCGTGACGCACCCTCAGTGCGAACTCGGTCTTTTTACGTAACACCGCCACGTCCGCCTGCAGCGCGGCTAGCATTGTGCGACGCTGCTGCAGCATAGCAGACGTGCAACTCGCGCAGGAGAAGACGTCGCGCCTCCTGTGGCACAGCGCACATTCGCTCTTGTCCATGTTGATTATCAGACGGAAACAAGACTTAAATTATTTATTTTATTCACTTTTTTTTTAAGGGTTCAAAGTTTTTGAGAAATGATGAAGTACAAAATTCTTTTACATTTTTTAACTCGCAATTCCTGTAAGAACCCGCCACTCTTGGCATAGTATGGGCGAAAGAGCTGGATATTTGATCCAGCTCTTGCCACTGTCGCCATGTAGAGGTCCGTAAAAAAGAAATAGTCTAGCAGGTTTTCCAACCGAGAACTTGGCATGCTCGT